>NC_134353.1:872308365-872495865 GCF_048569485.1 Anomaloglossus baeobatrachus | reverse complement strand
AACGCCTCCAAAGGACAATAGAGGTAGGATCGTCACTCGGCGCGGACTCCATGCTTCGCTCTGTCTCCATTTCTGCAGCCTTCTCTGCTTATATTTGATAAGGCCTCATTCAGACATGCATGTTCTTATCCAAACATATCAGAAGGCAAATAAAAGCAAAACCGCTCCCCTGGTTGTGTGACGCACACACCAGTGTATATCACATGTACAGCTGCTGCACGGACCACAAGCCACAAGGGGCTAAGGTACAAAATCCAGGGGAACGGCCTATGTAAGAGGTCAGATGTCTGAATGAGGCCTAAGATTAAGAGAAAAGTTTTGGATCAATGGGATGTCCCTGATCTTAAGGACGGGGCGTTACTGTGCTCCAGCTGTATGATCAGCACCTCTTTATTGCCTATGGAATGGAGGGTCTGGGGCAGTCCATTAACAATGGATGGAGCAGGGGTGCACTTACCGCCGCTCCATTCATTGGAAGGGTGGGAGCCCCCAGCGATCAGCTAGTTGCACCTAAACTTTGCATAAGTAATACCTTGCTATGTTGATACAAACCCTGTAGTCTTATAATAATAATCTGCATTCTAATTCTTGTTTTTTATGTTCCTTTCAGCAATCGGTACAGCCCGGGCACGGCCAAGCCAACCTGTAGAACCGCCGGCCTCTGCACAGCAGAATGGTAGTGTTTCAGATATATCTCCAGATCAACCTGGAAAAAAGGACTTTGGCCCTCCTTGTATGTAACACATGTCTAGGATTGCTTCATATTCTATGTGCACTTTCCCACACGCTGCATAGACGTCATAAGCACTGGGTGTTAGTATCGCACACGGCAGACTCATGGCACCATGCGTACAGAAGCATCTCTAGCGCTTTTTACATTTATTTATTTTATGTGACTTTCCATATTTGCATTCACGTTTGCATGTAAGTAGTGCCATTGTTTGTTTTTTTTTCTTTTGCATGTGCAATTTTTTGAGGTTTCCTAGTCCTTGTGATTGGACTGTGCACATTACCGTCTGCAGGAGCCGGAGCTGCGGACAATGTTTCCCACTCTGTATCGTCCAGGCAGGGATTGTGCATGTTATAGGAGTAATTCGGGAAATATGTCCCTAATAACTTGCAGCCTCTACCAGTGAGCTCTTATATACAGCATTCCAGAATACTGTATATAAGAGCCCTGGCCACTATGTAGAACGTTAAAAACACCTTTCTAATACTCACCTAAGGGTGGTCCGGTCCGATGGGTGTCACTGCTCTGTCTGGCGCCTCCTCTCTCGTGCAATTTCCATCCTGTCCAGCATCGTACGTTATTCACACAGAAGCCAGCATTGCGGTCCTGTGCAGGTGCCCTTGATCTGCCCCGGGATGCCCCCAGTTGCCTAACTGGACTGTTCCCTTTTTTTAGCATTGACTGTAGGTGTCACCTCAGTTGGAGACCATGGGCAGCTAAGATGTAAATACACATATTGGCAAAAAAAAAAGGAAAACTTAAGTTTTTTTTGTTTTTTTTTTTTAGCATAGAAAATGTTGAAACTTTTCAAACTTCTCAAATCACTTTATTAGAGGAATTGTCTTCATTGGTGTAAAATTTCATGTACGTGTCTTCCAAACCCCGGCTTTTCTGCAGTCTCCTTGCCTGCTTTTAGCTGCATTGCTATCAGTCAGTCTACTCAACCGGATCAGCACCTGTATCTCACAAACAGTGACTGTCAGACTATCGTGGTTCACTTGGCGCCGATGCTACATCACAGTGCTATACAAATGAATGGGGGTGCAGTGCGACCCCGAGGGTACAGCGACAAGCAAGCAGCAAGAATTCCAACCTTGTCGGATTTTTGAAACTTGCTTGGCATCCGATTCGAGTGCATTGGATGCGACTCTCGGCTCCCGCTGTGCTGCCAGTGTGAGCCGAGTGCAAATATTTCAAAAAACTGACCCGCACATCCTACAAGTGTGTATAGGTGCCAGCTGAAAAAAACATGGCAAATACAAAATGGATACAGCTGCACACTAAATGCCATCAATCTATAAGGGAACTCTGGTACTGCATTACTGCTATATGAAAAAATGAGATTTTTAGTTTATGAATTGGCCAATGCATGTAAGCCTGGAAATCAACGGCAAGGTAAATCCATTTTGTATTTGCTATGTTTTTTTCAGCTGGCACCTATACACACTTGTAGGATGTGCGGGTCAGTTTTTTGAAATATTTGCAGTGAGTTTCTTTCTGACTGAGCACTCCGCCCTATAAACCAGGCTGTGTTAATAATCCTTATACCAGGAGTCCTAGCTGCCCAGACATGGAGGTTAGTCCAGATAGTGGCATTTCAAGTTAGATTTTTAGTCTAGCTGCCCAGGCATGGATGTTTTTAACCTAGATAGTGGCATTTTAGTTAGGGACCCGGAATATTGAGATTTACCTTGCCGTTGGTTTCCGGGCTTACATGCGTTGGCCAATTCATAAACTAAAAATCTCATTTCTTTGTCGCTCCATTGGGAGACCCAGACAATTGGGTGTATAGCTTCTGCCTCTGGAGGCCACACAAAGTATTACACTTTTAAAAAAGTGTAACCCCTCCCCTCTGCCTATACACCCTCCCGTGGACCACGGGCTCCTCAGTCTTCTTCACCATCCCTTATGCGGCTCTGGGAGAAGTGGGAGCCTAAACGGTCATCCACGTGCTGGGACCGTGCTCCATCCGCAGCCCCTGGTGGAACCTGCCGGACCAGAGCTTCGTCACCCCCAGGGACCGGGCCCTGCAACTTTAAGGTACTCTGTGTCCCCATGTGGGGACTGTACAGGGAGCCTTCTCCCCGGAAGTCCCGCGGTAGTTCCGTCCGTTGTCTTTTCGGCGGACTTCCGCGCACACCGCGCCTGCTTGTCGGGCACAGTCTTAAATTTAGCCCCCGGCTTTGCCGCGGCCTAGTCGCGAAAAATCCCGCCCCCAGGCCTGCCTGTCAGCTGTAAGGGCGGGATTACCGACATCACGTCGGCTTTGAGGGCTGGAGCATCTTTGCATGTCTCACCCCCCCCTCATTGACCACTATGGGACCTCCAGATTCCCGCTTTTTGCCGGCGCCGCCCACGGCTCCACGCCCCCACTGAGAGCTCCGGCGGCCATTTTTGGCATTCTGCCGGTGTATGCTACTCAGCGGCAAAGCTCTACAGCTCCGGGGGATCCACGACAGGGAATCTGGAGGACACACCGCTCGTTAGCGGTTGGTAAGCCACACCGGTCACCCGGTGCTGGTCCCCCATATTCGGAAAGGCTGTATACCCTTTTCCCATATACCCTCAGTGGTCACTCTCCTAAGAGACACCGATTGCTTACAGCATGTCGTCCACAAGGAGCAAAGCCCCTAAGGCACAGATTTTTTTTCTCGGCCTGTACCTCTTGTAGGGTTAGGTTGCCTGCGGGATCCACCTACCCTCACTGTGATCAATGCACGACTCCTTCCACGCTTGCTCAACCGGAGCCTCGGGCACTTGTGGGCCCCTCGGCTCATGTAGATCCCCCTGCTCCCCCTGAGCAGTCAGCAGGGACAGAGAATCCATTGCACAGTCTATAGACAAATGGTCATCTAAGCTCCCTGAGGCATTGCAGTCCAGACCGGGCCCTTCACAGGCCCCGGCCCCTGTTCGTTTGTCTCCTCCAGGCCCTTCTCGGTCCGCGCCGCATGGCGCTCCCAGGATTCGCAGCCCCAGACCGGCTAAGCGGCCTCGCTGGGACTCTTCCCCGGCCTCCTCACGCTGCTCTGGATCCCAGCTTGAGGACTCTCAGGAAGACGAGGCGGACGTGGGAGCTCAGGGCTCTGACCCTGACTTCACCCTTAACCTTGATGCCCCTGAAGGGGACGCCTTAGTAAATGATCTTTTCTTTGTCGCTCCATTGGGAGACCCAGACAATTGGGTGTATAGCTTCTGCCTCCGGAGGCCACACAAAGTATTACACTTTAAAAAGTGTAACCCCTCCCCTCTGCCTATACACCCTCCCGTGGATCACGGGCTCCTCAGTTTTATGCTTTGTGTGGAAGGAGGCACACATCCACTCATGCATTCTCATACTTAGTTATGTCGGTTGGAAGAAAAGAGGGCCCCCACGGGGCACCCGGCATGTTCCCTTCTCACCCCACTACGTCGGCGGTGTTGTTAAGGTTGAAGTACCCATTGCGGGTACAGAGGCTGGAGCCACATGCCGTCTCCTTCACCATCCCTTAGCGGCTCTGGGAGAAGTGGGATCCTAAGCGGTCATCCATTTACTGGGACTGTGCTCCCTCCGCAGCCCCTGTGGGACCCTGCCGGACCGGAGCCTCTTCAACCTCAGGGACCGGGCCCTGCAACTCAAAGGTACTCTGTGTCCCCATTGGGGACTGTGCAGGGAGCGCACCTTCTTCCCGGAAGCCGCGGCAGCTGCTGAATTGAGAAGGCCGGTGGACTTCCGCGCCGACCGTGCCTGCTTGTCGGGCGCGGTCTCAAATTTAGTCCCCGGCTTCATCGCGGCCTAGTCTCAAAAATCCCGCCCCCGGGCCTGCCTGTCAGGGGTAAGGGCGGGATTACCGACCTGACGTCGGATGTGAGGGCTGGAGCATCCTGCATGTTTTCCTCCCCCCTCACTGATCACTGTGGGGACCCCAGATTCCCGCACTTTCCTGGCGCCGCCCACGGCTCCACTCCTCCCCTGAGAGCTCCGGCAGCCATTTTTTGGCATTCTGCCGGTGGAGGATTCTCAGTGAACAGCTCTGCAGCTCCGGGGGATCTAAGGCAGGGAGTTTGGAGGA
The DNA here is from genome assembly GCF_048569485.1 of Anomaloglossus baeobatrachus. Classification (NCBI taxonomy): domain Eukaryota; kingdom Metazoa; phylum Chordata; class Amphibia; order Anura; family Aromobatidae; genus Anomaloglossus; species Anomaloglossus baeobatrachus. Next base: position 872,491,086 of record NC_134353.1, on the reverse strand, counting down.
CACACTCCGCTTGTTAGTGGTCGGTAAGCCACACCGGTCACCCGGTGCTGGTCCCCCTAGGGTGCCGGAATAGATACGTGTATATATATATATATATATATATATATATATATATATATATATATATATATATATATATATATATATATATATATATATATATATATCTGTTCGGTCGGGCTGTATACCCCTTTCCCATATACCCTCAGTGATCACTCTCCTAGGAGACAACAGCATGTCGTCCACAAGGAGCAAAGCTGCTAAGGCACAGGGTTTTTTTGCGGCCTGTACCTCTTGTGGGGCTATGTTACCTGCGGGTTCTACCTACCCTCACTGTGAGCAATGCTCGACCCCTGTTTCGCTTGCTCAGCCGGAGCCTCGTACACTAGTGGGCCCCTCGGCTCATGTAGACCCCCCTGCTCCCCCTGTCCAGGCTGCAGGGACAGAGTTCGCCTCTTTTGCTGAGAAACTCTGAGTCACTTTCTCAATCCATGGCTCAGTCTATGGACAAATGGTCTTCTAAGCTGCTAGAGGCTTTGCAGTCCAGACCGGTCTTTTCACAGGCCCCGGCCCCTGTTGGCTCGTCGCCTCCAGGCCCCTCTCGGTCCGCGCCGCAGCGCGCTCCCAGGTTGGCCCCTAGGTCTCAGGCGGAGGACTCCTGCCCGGACCACAGTCCTAGACCGGCTAAGCGGGCTCGCTGGGAATCTTCCCCGACTTCCTCACGCTGCTCGGGATCCCAGCTTGAGGACTCTCTGGAGGACGAGGCGGACATCGCAGCTCAGGGCTCTGACCCTGACGTCGCCCTTAACCTTGATACACCTGAAGGGGACGCCTTAGTAAATGATCTTATCTCGTCCATCAACCAGGTGTTGGATCTCTCTCCCCCGCCTCCTCCTGTAGAGGAGTCGGCGTCTCAGCAGGAGAAACACCGGTTTCGGTTCCCCAAACGTACACGCAATGCGTTTTTCGATCACTCTAACTTCAGAGACGCTGTCCAGAAGCCCAGAGCGGTCCCGGACAAGCGCTTTACTAAGCGCCTCACTGACACGCGTTACCCCTTCCCATCTGAAGTCGTTAAGGGTTGGGCTCACTGTCCCAAGGTGGATCCTCCAGTCTCAAGATTGGCGGCTAGATCCGTGGTATCGGTTGCAGATGACTCATCGCTAAAGGATGCCACTGACAGACAGATAGAGCTCCTGGTGAAGTCCATCTATGAGGCCACGGGCGCGTCTTTTGCCCCGGCCTTTGCAGCCGTGTGGGCACTCCAAGCTATCTCGGCTTGTCTGACTGAGATTAATGCTGTCACACGTAATTCTGCTCCGCAAGTTGCGTCTTTGACCTCTCAGGCGTCAGCCTTTTCATCCTACGCCATGAACGCCGTCCTGGACTCTGCTAGCCGTACAGCTGTAGCATCCGCTAACTCTGTGGCAGTCCGCAGGGCCATGTGGCTGCGCGAATGGAAGGCAGACTCGGCTTCCAAGAGGTTCTTAACCGGTTTGCCGTTTTCTGGCGACTGTTTGTTTGGCGAACGATTGGATGAGATTATTAAGGAATCCAAAGGAAAGGATTCCTCCTTACCCCAGGCCAAACCTAAGGGGCCTCAACAGAGAAAGGTTCAATCGAGATTTCGGTCCTTTCGTCCCTCCGCCAAGCCCCAATCCTCTTCGTCCAACAGGCCGGAGAAAGGCCAGAGGAACTCCTATGCGTGGCGATCCAAGTCTCGCCCACAAAAGGCCGCAGGAGGCACTGCCTCCAAGACGGCTTCCTCATGACTCTCGGCCTCCCCTGATCGCATCCTCAGTCGGTGGCAGGCTCTCCCGCTTTGGCGACGCCTGGTGGCCACATGTTCAAGACCGATGGGTGAGAGACATTCTGTCTCATGGTTACAGGATAGAGTTCAGCTCTCGTCCTGCGGCTCGCTTCTTCAGAACCTCTCCGCCCCCCGCTCAGGCCGACGCACTTTTTCAGGCAGTAGCCGCTCTAAAGATGGAAGGAGTTGTGATCCCCGTTCCCCTTTAGGAACGTGGTCGCGGATTTTACTCCAACTTGTTCGTGGTGCCAAAAAAGGACGGGTCATTCCGTCCCGTTTTGGACCTCAAGCTACTCAACAGACATGTGAGAACCAGACGGTTCCGGATGGAATCCCTCCGCTCGGTCATCGCCTCAATGTCACAAGGAGACTTCCTAGCATCGATCGACATCAAGGATGCTTATCTCCATATACCGATCGCACCCGAGCATCAACGTTTCCTGCGTTTCGCCATCGGGGACGAACACCTCCAGTTCGTGGCATTGCCTTTCGGCTTGGCGACAGCACCACGGGTTTTCACCAAAGTCATGGCATCCGTTGTGGCGGTCCTGCATTCTCAGGGCCACTCGGTGATTCCCTACTTGGACGATCTCCGATCTAGTCAGGGCCCCGTCTCTGGTGGCGTGTCAACAAAGTCTATCTGTCGCTCTGGCGACTCTCCAGCGGTTCGGGTGGATCATCAACTTCCCGAAATCCAAGTTGACACCGACCCAATCACTGACGTACCTTGGGATGGAGTTTCATACCCAGCAAGCGTTAGTCAAGCTTCCGAGTGACAAACAGCTTTCTCTGCAGGCAGGGGTGCAATCCCTTCTTCGGAGTCAGTCACACCCCTTAAGGCGCCTCATGCACTTCCTGGGGAAGATGGTGGCAGCTATAGAGGCAGTCCCGTTCGCGCAATTCCATCTTCGGCCACTCCAATGGGACATTCTCCGCAAATGGGACAGGAGGTCGGCTTCCCTCGACAGGAACGTCTCACTTTCCCTTGCAACCAAGACGTCACTTCAGTGGTGGCTCCTTCCCAATTCTCTATCGCAGGGAAAATCCTTCCTACCCCCAACCTGGGCTGTGGTCACCACGGACGCGAGCCTGTCAGGGTGGGGAGCGGTTTTTCTCCACCACAGGGCTCAGGGAACCTGGACTCCGATAGTCATCCCTTCAGATCAATATTCTGGAGATAAGGGCAGTGTATCTAGCCCTATTGGCTTTTCATCGGTGGCTGGAGGGCAGGCAGATCCGTATCCAGTCGGACAACGCCACTGCCGTCGCATACATCAACCACCAAGGCGGCACTCGCAGTCGTCAAGCCTTCCAGGAAGTCCGACGGATTCTGCAGTGGGTGGAAGCCACAGCCTCCACCATCTCCGCAGTTCACATCCCGGGCGTAGAAAACTGGGAAGCAGATTTTCTCAGTCGTCAGGGCATGGATGCGGTGGAATGGTCTCTGCACCCAGACGTGTTTCGAGAGATCTGTCGCCGCTGGGGAACGCCGGACGTCGATCTCATGGCGTCACGGCACAACAACAAAGTCCCGGCATTCATGGCACGGTCTCAGGATCACAGAGCTCTGGCGGCGGACGCGTTAGTTCAGGATTGGTCGCAGTTTCGACTGCCTTATGTGTTTCCTCCTCTGGCGATGCTGCCCAGAGTGTTACGCAAGATCAGGTCCGAATGCCGTCGCGCCATTCTCGTCGCTCCAGACTGGCCGAGGCGGTTGTGGTACCCGGATCTGTGGCATCTCACGGTGGGTCAACCGTGGGCGCTTCCAGACCGCCCAGACTTGCTGTCACAAGGCCCGTTTTTCCATCTGAATTCTGTGGCCCTCAACCTGACTGTGTGGCCATTGAGTCCTGGCTCCTAGCGTCTTCAGGGTTATCTCAGGATGTCATTGCCACCATGAGACAGGCCAGGAAGCCTACATCCGCCAAGATATATTATAGGTCTTGGCAAATCTTCCTATCCTGGTGCTCTGATAACGGTTTTCCTCCATGGCCGTTTGCCTTACCCACTTTTCTTTCAATCCGGAATGGACAAGGGTTTGTCACTTGGCTCTCTCAAGGGCCAAGTATCGGCGCTCTCCGTATTTTTTCAAAAGCGCCTAGCCAGGCTTCCGCAGGTCCGCACGTTCCTGCAGGGAGTTTGCCACATAGTCCCACCTTACAAGCGTCCGCTGGAACCCTGGGATCTTAACAGGGTGCTAACGGCTCTTCAGAAACCACCTTTCGAGCCGCTGCGGGATGTCTCTCTTTCACGTCTTTCGCAGAAGGTGGCCTTTCTAGTGGCAGTCACATCACTTCGGAGAGTGTCTGAGCTAGCAGCGCTGTCGTGCAAAGCCCCCTTCCTGGTGTTTCACCAGGATAAGGTGGTTCTGCGTCCGGTCCCGGAATTTCTCCCTAAGGTGGTATCCCCTTTTCATCTCAATCAGGATATCTCCTTTCCTTCATTTTGCCCTAATCCAATTCACCAGTGTGAAAAGGATTTGCACTCTTTGGATCTTGTGAGAGCACTCCGGCTCTACATGTCTCGCACGGCGCCCCTGCGTCGTTCAGATGCGCTCTTTGTCCTTGTCGCTGGCCAGCGTAAGGGTTCGCAGGCTTCCAAGTCAACCTTGGCTTCGTGGATCAAGGAACCGATTCTCGAAGCCTACCGTTCTTCTGGGCTTCCGCTTCCTTCAGGGCTGAAAGCCCATTCTACCAGAGCCGTAGGTGCGTCCTGGGCATTGCGGCATCGGGCTACGGCTCAGCAGGTGTGTCAGGCAGCTACGTGGTCTAGTCTGCACACTTTCACGAAACACTATCAAGTGCATACCTATGCTTCGGCAGACGCCAGTCTAGGTAGGCGAGTCCTTCAGGCGGCGGTTGCCCACCTGTAAGAGGGGGCCGTTTTTTCGGCTCTTTTTTATTGAGGTATTCTTTTACCCACCCAGGGACTGCTCTTGGACGTCCCAATTGTCTGGGTCTCCCAATGGAGCGACAAAGAAGAAGGTTTACTTACCGTAAATTCCTTTTCTTCTAGCTCCTATTGGGAGACCCAGCACCCGCCCCTGTACCCTTCGGGCTGGTTGTTCTTTTGTGTACACATGTTGTTCATGTTGATTTGTTCTTATGGTTCATGGTCTTCAGTTCTCCGAACATCCTTCGGATTGCATTTACCCTAGACCAATTTATAAGTTTTCTCCTTCCTGCTTTTGCACCAAAACTGAGGAGCCCGTGATCCACGGGAGGGTGTATAGGCAGAGGGGAGGGGTTACACTTTTTAAAGTGTAATACTTTGTGTGGCCTCCGGAGGCAGAAGCTATACACCCAATTGTCTGGGTCTCCCAATAGGAGCTAGAAGAAAAGGAATTTACGGTAAGTAAACAAAATTCCCTTCATCTCGTCCATCAATGAGGTGTTGGATCTCTCACCCCCATCTCCTCCTGCAGAGGAGCCGGCTTCTCGGCATGAGAAGCACCAATTTCGATTTCCCAAACGTACTCGCAATACGTTTTTTGATCACTCTAACTTCAGGGACACTGTCCAGAAGCCCAGAGCGGTTCCGGACAAGCGCTTTGCTAAACTGCACACTGACACGCGTCATCCCTTTCCGCCTGAAGTCGTTAAGGGCTGGGCACACTCCCCCAAGGTGGATCCTCCAGTCTCTAGATTGGCCGCTAGGTCCGTTGTGTCTGTTGCCGATGGCTCATCCCTGAAGGATGCCACTGACAGACAGATAGAGCTCTTGGTGAAGTTCTATTCATGAGGCTACGGGCGCGTCTTTCGCCCCGGCCTTTGCGGCCGTGTGGGCTCTCCAAGCAATCTTGGCATGTCTGACTGAGATTAATGCCGCCACGCGGAATTCTGCTCCACATGTTTCATCCTTGACCTCTCAGGCATCAGCATTTTCGTTCTACGCCATGAATGCCGTACTGGACTCCGCTAGCCGTACGGCCGTGGCATCCGCTAACTCCGTGGCAGTCCACAGGGCCATGTGGCTGCGCGAATGGAAAGCAGACTCTGCCTCCAGAAGATTCTTAACTGGTTGGCTTTTTTCTGGCGACCGTTTGTTTGGCGAACGGTTGGATGAGATTATTAAGGAATCCTTGGGAAAGGACTCCTCCTTACCCCAGTCCAATCCTAAGACACCTCAGCAGAGGAAGATCCAGTCGAGGTTTCGGTCCTTTCGTCCCTCCGCCAAGGCCCAATCCTCTTCGTCCAACCGGCCGGAGAAAGGCCAGAGGAACTCCTATGCGTGGCGGTCCAAGTCACGCCCCCAAAAGGCCTCGGGAGACACTGCTTCCAAGACGGCCTCCACATGACTCTCGTCCTCATCCAGCCACATCCTCGGTCGGTGGCAGGCTCTCCCGCTTTGGCGGCGCCTGGTGGCCACACGTTCAAGACCGTTGGGTGAGAGACATTCTGTCTCATGGTTACAGGATAGAGTTCAGCTCTCGACCTGCGGCTCGTTTCTCCACCACAGGGCTCAAGGAACCTGGACTCCAATAGAATCATCCCTCCAGATCAATATCCTGGAGATAAGGGCAGTATATCTAGCCCTATTGGCTTTCCATCGGTGGCTGGAGGGCGGGCAGATCCGAATCTAGTCGGACAACGCCACTGCCGTCGCCTACATCAACCACCAAGGCGGCACTCGCAGTCGTCAAGCCTTCCAGGAAGTCCGGCGAATTCTGCAGTGGGTGGAAAACACAGACTCCACCATCTCCGCAGTTCACATCCCGGGCTTAGAAACCTGGGAAGCAGATTTTCTCAGTCGTCAGGGCATGGACGCGGGGGAATGGTCTTTTCACCCAGACGTGTTTTCGAGAGATCTGCCGCCGCTGGGGAACGCCGGACGTTGATCTCATGGCGTCACGACACAAAAACAAGGTCCCGGCCTTCATGGCACGGTCTCAGGATCACAGAGCTCTGGCCGCGGACGCTTTGGTCCAGGATTGGTCGCAGTTTCGACTGCCATATGTGTTTCCCCCTCTGGCGATGCTGCCCAGTCTACTACGCAAAAATCCGGTCCGACTGCCGTCGCGCCATTCTCGTCGCTCCAGACTGGCCGAGGCGGTCGTGGTATCCGGATCTGTGGCATCTCACGGTGGTCAACCGTGGGCACTTCCAGACCGCCCAGACTTGCTGTCCCAAGGCCCGTTTTTCCATCTGAATTCTGTGGCCCTCAACCTGACTGTGTGGCCATTGAGTCCTGGCTCCTAGCGTCTTCAGGGTTATCTCAGGATGTAATTGCCACCATGAGACAAGCCAGGAAACCAACGTCCGCCAAGATCTATCACAGGACTTGGCAAATCTTCTTATCCTGGTGCTCTGATAACTGTTTTTCTCCATGGCCGTTAGCCTTACCCACATTTCTTTCATTCCTACAATTTGGAATGGATATGGGTTTGTCCCTCGGCGCTCTCAAGGGCCAAGTGTCGGCGCTCTCCGTGTTTTTTCAAACGCGACTAGCCAGAATTCTGCAGGTCCGCACGTTCCTGCAGGGGGTTTGCCACATGGTCCCATCTTACAAACATCAGTTGGAACCTTGGGATCTTAACAGGGTCCTGACGGCTCTTCAAAAGCCGCCTTTTGAGCCGTTGCGGGATGTCTCTCTCTCCCGTCTTTCTCAGAAGGTGGCCTTCCTGGTTGCAGTCACATCACTTCGGAGAGTGTCTGAGCTTGCAGCCCTTTCATGCAAATCTCCTTTCCTGGTTTTCCACCAGGATAAGGTGGTTATGCGTCCTGTCCCGGATTTTCTCCCTAAGGTGGTATCCCCTTTTCATCTAAATCAGGATATCTCCTTGCCTTCCTTTTGCCCTAATCCAATTCACCAGGGTGAGAAGGATTTACACTCTTTGGATCTAGTGAGAGCACTCCGGATCTACGTGTCTCGCACGGCGCCCCTGCGCCGTTCAGACGCGCTCTTTGTCGCTGGTCAGCGTAAGGGCTCTCAGGCCTCCAAGTCCACCTTGGCTAGGTGGATCAAGGAACCAATTCTCGAGGCCTACCGTACTTCTGGGCTTCCGCCCCCTTCAGGGTTGAAAGCCCATTCTACCAGAGCCGTAGGTGCGTCCTGGGCATTGCGGCACCGGGCTACGGCTCAGCAGGTGTGTCAGGCGGCCACGTGGGCTGGCCTGCACACTTTCACGAAGCACTATCAAGTGCATGCCTATGCTTCGGCAGACGCCAGTCTGGGTAGGCGACTCCTCCAGGCGGCGGTTGCCCACCTGTAAGAGGGGGCCGTTTCCGGCTCTTTCTATTGGAGTATTGGTTTACCCACCCAGGGACTGCTCTTGGACGTCCCAATTGTCTGGGTCTCCCAATGGAGTGACAAAGAAAAGGGGAATTTTGTTTACTTACCGTAAATTCCTTTTCTTCTAGCTCCTATTGGGAGACCCAGCACCCGCCCCTGTGCCCTTCGGGCTGGTTGTTCTTTTATGTACACATGATGTTGATTTTTTTATTTTTTTATTCATGGTCTTCAGTTCTCCGAACATCCTTCGGATTGAATTTGCTCTAGACCATTTATAAGTTTTCTCCTTCCTGCTTTTGCACCAAACTGAGGAGCCCGTGGTCCACGGGAGGGTGTATAGGCAGAGGGGAGGGGTTACACTTTTTTAAAAGTGTAATACTTTGTTTGGCCTCCAGAGGCAGACGCTATACACCCAATTGTCTGGGTCTCCCAATAGGAGCTAGAAGAAAAGGAATTTACGGTAAGTAAACAAAGTTCCCCTTTTTTTCATATAGCAGTAATGCAGTGCCAGAGTTCCCTTATACAGTTTGAGCCGAGTGTCATGCCACTGTGGTGCAATCCTGCGATTGGAGCACAGCTGCAGTGGAGAGGGAGAGATGAATCGACCTATCTCCTCTATTCCCAGCTGATTCAATTATTGCACTGCACTCCGTTGTCATCCAAGTGCAATGCGATGTTTCTCTTGCACCCATAGACTTGTATGGGTGCGAGTAAAAACAGATTGGATTTCACCTGCAGCATACTGCGACTGTTTTCTCGGTCTTATTAGGTTTGAGAAAATAATCGCAGATGGGAACATAGAGTAATATGGGCCTGGGTGGAATGTGTTTTTTTTTTTTTTTTCTAATTACATCCCATTCGGACTGTTTTACTCGCCGTGTCTCCTAGCCCTTATATATAAAATATATATTTATTTATTACACACACACTATTATTCTCTGATCCTGGCCGCTCCGGACTCGCTCAGTCATGGTTTATCCGCACGATTTCATAATAATGTAACCACTAATTATATCTGGGAGGTTTATACAAAGCTGAATATCAGCAGAGCGCGAGTGTTTCAGAGTTTCACTGCCAGACAATAAGCCTCTGCCTGTAGTGGTTTATGTAGAAAGTGGCCGCAGGTGATCCCCGATGTGACGGCCGATGATTCGGCTTCTTGGCGGTTTTGTCAGTTTGAGAGATGCAAATTCAGTGGTGATAACTAGAAATGAGCGGATGCTTCACAAAAGGAAAAACTGTTCACAATTCACTGTTAAAAAAAAAAAATAATAATAAATAAATTCTAAATGCTAATTGAGTAATATAGGGACAATGTTTTTCTTATGACAAGGGCAAGAGTAAGTAAAATGAGAAAGGAGGGATCTGGAAGGGGGCATAAACCTCAGTGGGGTCTGCATAAAGGGGACCTGTCAGCCTCCTCACATGTCTGTTTTGTGTCATTGTGTTTCCTATAAAATAAATTTGGAGTGGGTTTTTTTTATAACTCTATTTTGTGCTGTTCCTCTGTTGCTCCTATTATAAGAAATATAGACAATAGGGTGGTACCAGCTGCCTAGTAATGGCGGGTCTCTTCTCACTGATGGGACAATGTCAGACGGTGTTGGGACACACCTCCCAGTAATAACACCCAGTTGTTAATTTGCACCTAAATTTCTAAGCAATATAATAAACAGCACAAAATACAGAGTAATGGTCAGCACACACGGCGAGTAATACGGAGCTAGTGGAATGCGATAAAAAAAATCGCATTCCCCTCGGACCAATATTACTCTATGGGGCAGCTCCCGTGAGCGATTATTTTCTCAGCCCTAATCGGTCCGAGAAAACCGTTGCAGCATGCTGCGGGTGCAATGCGATTTCGTTCCACGCGCACACATGCAAGTCTATAGGGCGAGAGAAACATTGTACTGCTCTCGTGTTACACCGGTGTAATGTGAGAGCAGTGCGATTCTCACATCAGACGGCAACAGAGGCGATAGGGAGATAAATCCCTCCCCTTTGCAGCGCCGGCCCTCCCCTTTGCAGCGCCGGCCTGATCGGACTAGACTCTCATGACAGTTGCATGACACTTGGCTTTCTTAAAACAAAAGACGCTGCAGAGTTGTTATATTATGGTGAATACAAGACGGTTAGGGTTAGGGGCTGGGGGTGCGCAGGGGTTGTCCATACTAGATGATTCCCATAAGTAGATAAAACAAAATGTCTTGTGTCTATGCGTGTTTGGCAGGTCATCAGGGAGGTGCCCCTTCCATTGGTGGCATACGTGGTACAGCATAGTACCAGTAATAGGGCGTATGCATAAGAAAGCTGCTCTAGTTACATGACCGATCCGGTCACCATAGCTGATCCTTTTGAGGTCATAACGTAAAAGACGAGATGAGGGCTCCTTAGTATTCATCACATGCCCTTATAATACCTGAGGAGCTGCAGACCTGACCCACCGGATATCATAAATGTGTAATTATTGGGGGGTCTGACCTGAAATACCCTTGCCAACCCTGAGAGCTGTATCCACCAAAGAAGTGGCCTGAATGTCCCTTTCTATGTACATTAGTGGTAAATAAACCAGCTGAACGCTATAGACCGTGTCCTGCCAGGTAGTAATCTGTGGACGGCAGAGGCCACCTGGATTCCCGGGAGACCCTGAGGATCTAGTGGAATGACATGTTATCGTTGTGTCGGAGGGGTCTGGTAGTATAACCTTAGCGATGCCACTGGCTGGGTACACACAGATAGTAGCGAGGTGTGGGGCGGTGGATGGGTCCGGACATCACTGGCTTTGTCTCTCTCATTGTAGCGCTCCATATCTGCCCTCTGGATGCATTCATTGCTAGATGTAGTTTTAGATTTTTTTTCTCCATGTACATATTGCATATTTTATTTTAGTTTTTATTTGGAGTAAAATCACTTTTAGGCGCTGCAGCCGGCATTGATGTGACGTCGCTGCTCTCATGTGACGACTGTCCTCTTCTCTATCAGCCAGGAGAAAATCCAACTGTGTGAAGGAAGTAGAAAAACTGCAAGAGAAGAGGGAGAAGAGACGGCTACAGCAGCAAGAACTGCGGGAGAAGAGGGCTCTGGTGAGATCTGCGCGGCTGTGTGCCTGTGCCCCGTACGAGACTGTCCGCTGACCCTTATGGTACCGGCGGGCTCGCATGACTGTGGGCGGTGTATGGCGATAATAAGAGGAGAGCCGAGTCATGAGGACTGCATTATGTTGTTACCGATGTAGCAGAGCTGAACATTATGAGAAAACTAAAGCGGAAACATGATGTGATGATTGTGTTGAGCGAGATCAGCTCTGCTACATCTGTATACCTTACATGCTTATTATATGTGACTTTACATAGGACTGCAGTCCCTGCAGTGAATCCACCTTATCTTGTCCTACACATCAGCTGACAAACCTGTCACTACATCATCTGTGCACGCTGTGATTTTACATTCTGGTCTGTTGAGTTGCGTTTGACCTTTATTCCTATGTTAAATCAGAAAGAAATAGTGTTCCCCAATATAGCCCTGCTCTCATACTCGCACATACAAAGTTCAGAACGCTGAATTACACCAATGAGCCTTGGGCTATGTGCACACATAGCAGATTTGTGTGCAGTTTTTTTTTATCACATTTTGCCTGGTTTTTTATGCCTTTTTGTTATGAGTTTTTAGGTAATGGCAATCGCGGGGATTCCTGCGCTGTACCCGAGCGATCACTGCCAGGTCTCCAGCTGATGTTACAGCCTGGATGTGCCTTTCACTGCGTCGCTTCCGGTAGTTTAACCCCCTGAATTCTGCAATGAATGCAATTGCAGCATTCAGGAGGCAAGGAGGGGAATTGCTTACCTGTCCCTGGTGATCGGGTCCCTGTAATGTGATCACAGGGACACGATCGCTGAAATGGCAACCTTGGGTCCGTCACCATGATGAATGGGTTACTGAGCTACAGAGAGCCTCACAGACCATGCCAGATGCACAGTGAGTGAGGCGAAATGTCAGTGCTGCGAGTGCAACACTGACCGATATAATCAACTGCAGAGATCGAGCATTGCAGGGAGTTATATATCCGTGATCAGATGCAGGGAAAAATGCAGAAAGAGTTGACATGCTGCAGATTATTTTCTGCACCGAAATCTGCAATGAAAAAATGTGCAATATGTGCAGAGCAAGTCAGTATTCCCATAGACTTTGCTGGGATGCGTTTTCTCCTTGCAGTATTGATTAAAATCTGCAGGAAAAAGAAGACCTGAAAAAACGTGGCAAAAACGCAGCGTGGGCGCACAGCCTTAAGGGGGTTTTTCAGGCCAAAAAAAGTGTAAAATATCTTCACATAGTAAGCCATAATACATACTCGCTGTCCTGTTCAGTCAGGTGTCTCGAGTCTTCTCCACTACGAGTGTTTTTGGTGCTGGCAGATGACCGAACCAGTGTGTGAAGGGGGCTGGCTGACCTTATTCATAGCTAGCCAGCCCCTTCTCTGTCACTCGATGTATAGAGGAGCCGTGGTCCTTCAGATGTCACACATTGGGGTCTCCTGTATGAAGTCAGTGGGGAAGAAATCTGTAATTACCTGCAGATTATTCATTGTAATCACTTATATCTTCTAATTCTTTGTCTTCTGCCTTTTGTAGGACGTGGATGCCACCAACCCAAACTATGAAATCATGTGTATGATAAGAGATTTCCGGGGCAGTTTGGATTACCGGCCCCTGACTAGTGCAGATCCTGTAAGTTCCGGCTTCTCATGTTCAGTGCTGCGGTGTTGTGCTGTGATATTTGTTACGTTCTTGTCACTTTTGTGGTGGCATTTTATCATGTACCCCCTACCTGACCTCCTACAGATACACTGATCTGACACCCGTAGTCTTCTGCGGCTTCTAAGGGGTACTTTGCACGTTGTGACATCGCTATCCGATGCTAGCGATGCCGAGCACGATAGTACCCGCCCCTGTCGCAGCTGCGATATCTTGTGATTGCTGCCGTAGCGAACATTATCGCTACGGCAGCTTCACACGCACTTACCTGCCCTGCGACGTCGCTCTGGCCGGCGATGTGCCTCCTTCCTAAGGGGGCGGGTCGTGCGGTGTCACAAGGCAGGCGGCCAATAGAAGCGGAGGGGCGGAGATAAGCTGGATGTAAACATCCCGCCCACCTCCTTCCTTCCGCATAGCCGGTGGACGCAGGTAGGAGATGTTCCTCGCTCCTGCGGCTTCACACATAGTGATGTGTGCTGCTGCAGGAACGAGGAACAACATCGTATCTCCTATTGGTGCGACATTATGAAAATGACGACGCTACACAGATCACCGATTTACGACGCTTTTGCGATCATTTATCAGCACATCTAGGCTTTACACGTTGCAACGTCGTTACCGGCGCCGGATGTGCGTCACTTTCGATTTGACACCAACGAGATTACAGTAGCGATGTCGCAGCGTGCAAAGTACCCCTAAGTTCTTCCCAGTTGATCTGCGGGAGGTCCGGGGATTTTGGTCTACATACACAAGCTAAACAGTGGCCTCATTACTCCGTGTAAAACCTTTTACTTTAGCTTTTGTAATTTGCAGACGTCATAACTAAATAATTTCATGTCTCTTACTACAGATTGATGAGCATCGGATATGTGTGTGTGTCAGAAAGCGCCCACTAAATAAGAAAGGTAAGCACCGATGTACCCGGTATGCCGTGCCCCCGCCTTTATCAGACCGTCAGTTCCTCACTGATCACCTGTGGCACGTGGCCATCTGCAGAGATCTGCCACACTCCATCTTACTCCGATATTTACTAGGTATATTACGTGGGATGATCGCAGGGCTCATTAGTCCCCACCACTGTGTTTTATTGTCTCGTCTTTGCTGTTTAAACGTATATATGTGGTCATCCACGCTACACTCTAGGCGGCATAGGCCAATGTGGGCCCAAAAAAAATGGGAGCATGGTCACTGATATTTATATGGCGCATAGCTTCCTGGTACATGTGTCCACATTGTGCTTGTATTTTATGTGTCGTCATTACGGGCGCCTCCATTTCTGCCTTTTATTTTATACTTTACTACTCTGTAAATTCCTTAAAGGGGCTGTCCAGTGGAAATAAGTTATCACTTATGTACAGGGCAGGGGATGACTTGCTGATCTGTAGGTCTCTGACCTCTGGGACCTACGCCTATCAATTGAATTGGGGTATTTGTAGTTTTGATAGTAAACTTTTAACCCAGCTAAAAATTTCAGCAACAGGTTATACCTCAATCACCGCTCCATTCCTTCTTTAAGATGCTACGGGAAAAACTCAAGCACAGCGCTCGGCAGATCCAGAGTGCTTGGGTTAAAATGAATCCATTATGCCGATCACTGCAGGTCCCACAGGCCGGACCCCAACCGATCAACCAGTGTAGATGGAAAATGAATTGTTTTCACCAGTCAACTCCTTTACATATGGAAGTTGATGGCATTGTAGTGATGGGCGGAGAATACCCCCTGAGGTGTGTTGCTGTTTAGTAACTTCTGTGCTGACTTTTGTGTACCGTAACTGTTACTTCGGACATTTTGGGTACTGGACCTGTTATTGCTGACATTTGGGCGCCGCACCTGTGACGCCAGGCGTTTGGGCGCCGCACCCGTCACTGCGGGCGGTTGGGCGCCGCACCTGTCGCTGCGGGCGGTTGGGCGCCGCACCTGTCGCTGCGGGCGGTTGGGCGCCGCACCTGTCGCTGCGGGCGGTTGGGCGCCGCACCTGTCGCTGCGGACGGTTGGGCGCCGCACCTGTCGCTGCGGGCGGTTGGGCGCCGCACCTGTCGCTGCGGGCGGTTGGGCGCCGCACCTGTCGCTGCGGGCGGTTGGGCGCCGCACCTGTCGCTGCGGACGGTTGGGCAGTGTAATGTTTGGCAAGGTGAAGCCCACATGATTTTTAAAAGCCTCTTTTTTTGGGGGTGAGGGGGGTGAATATTACCGGCTGATGAGGTCTGGGAAATGTAAGTCAGCCTGATCTAAACTCATGCAGCATCAGACATGTGTCTGTAAGTTCCAGAACAATGATGGCTTATTTCTTTGTCGCTCCATTGGGAGACCCAGACAATTGGGTGTATAGCTACTGCCTCCGGAGGACACACAAAGTATTACACTTAAAAGTGTAAAGCCCCTCCCCTCTGCTATACACCCTCCCGTGCATCACGGGCTCCTCAGTTTTTAAGCTTTGTGCGAAGGAGGCACACATGCAAGCATAGCTCCACAACTTAGCCAGCAGCAGCTGCTGACTATTTCGGATGGAAGAAAAGTGGGCCCATATAGGGCCCCCAGCATGCTCCCTTCTCACCCCACTCTGGTCGGCGGTGTTGTTAAGGTTGAGGTACCCATTGCGGGTACGGAGGCTGGAGCCCACATGCTGTTTTTCCTTCCCCATCCCTGCAGGGCTCTGGGTGAAGTGGGATCCATAATCGGTCTCTAGACACTGGGACCGTGCTCCCTCCGCAGCCCCTGGGAATCTGCTGGACAGGAGCTGAGTATCGTCAGGGACATGGCCCTGCTACTGCGAGGTACTCTGTATCCCCTTGGGGACGGCGCATGGCGCGCTTGTGTCGTACACGCTGCAGCACTGCTGGGCGTGTTAGTGCGCCGGGACCGCGCTTGTGGCCGGCTGCGCTTACACTCTAGTCTCCGGCTTCTGCCTAGTACCGCATATTCCAGGTGCTCTGTGTCCCCGTTGGGACGGCGCATAAAGCACCTTGGGCACAGACGCTGCAGCGACTGCGGCGTGCGTGTGGGTCCGGGACTACCGCGCCGACCGTGCACTGCCGGTCGGCCGCGATTTCAACTTTAATCCCCGGCTTTTGCGGCCTAGTATGGGATTCTCCCGCCCCCAGACCTGCCAGTCAGGGAAAAGGGCAGGACGGTCGGTATGACGCCGACAGTGAGGGCTGTAGTACATTGAGCTGTCCTCCGCCCCCCTCACTACCCACGCTGAGGCACCAGATTCCCGCACTTTTGTGTGAACACGCCCACGCCTCCCTCCTCCTCAGAGAACGCCGTCAGCCATGTTTTTTTCAGCACCTTCTGGCTGCAGCTGAGGGAGATCCGGGTCAGAGAATCTGAGGGCTACAAGCCACATCCGCAGCCCCTGCCGGAGACGGAGTATCGTCAGGGACACCCTGCAGCTACAGGTACTCTGTGTCCCCGTTGGCACGGTGCCTGAAGCACCTTGGCCTCAGACGCAGCTGCGATTGCGGTGGGCATTCTTTGTCCGGGACTACCGCGCCGACCATGCATGTTTGCCGGCCGCGGTTTTACTTGAGTCCCCGGCTTTTGCGGCCTAGTGGGTTAACACTCCCGCCCCTGAGCCTGCCAGTCAGGGAGAGGGGCGGGAGGGTCGGTAGGTTGCCGACAGTGAGGGCTGGAGCACACCTCGCTGTCCTCCGCCCCCCCTCACTGATCCCTATAGACCACCGGATTCCTGCAGACACCTGCATCATAACGTAGGGAGTGCTGGAGCATACGTTGCTATCCTCCTTCCCCCTCACTGAGCACTGGGGGGCACCAGTTTTCAAAGGTGGTCTTCCTAGGGGGTTGTCCCCCCCTGGGTACCGCAGTGTATATATATATATATATATATATATATATATATATATATATATATATATATATATATATATATATATATATATATATATATATATATATATATATATATATATATATATATATATATATATATATATATAATGTCTATCTATATGATTTCACTGTTCGGCAGCATTATTGTTTTTGGCTGTATACCCTCACTGATTACTCTGCGGACGACAGGCTGTTGTCTGCTCTTAAAGAGTAAGGGTGCCAAAACACTGGCTTATTTTAACCTCTTGTGCGCCTATATTACAGGAACTGCACAGATAACAGCGACAGAGTTTCCATGATGAAAACTTCGCCGGCGTTCCCGGTCCAAGCGGCAGGGACAGAGTTACAGCTTGCTGAGAAACTCTCTGGGTCATTTTCCCTATCCATGTCTCAGGCTATGGACAAGTGGTCGGCTAAGACACTAGGAGTTTGCAGTCCAGACCGGTCCCTTAAACAGGCCCCGGGCACTGCGAGATCGCCCCAGGCCTCTATCGGTCTGCGACGAAGCGTGTTCCTGGGGTGGCCTCTAGTTATGACGTGGGGTACTCCAGCACGAGCCGCAGTCCCAGTCCGGCTAAGCAGCCTTGCTTGGAATCTTCCCCGACTTCTTCAAGGGTCTCAGCTTGAGGACCCTCTAGAGGAGGGGGCGGAGGTCGCAACCCAGGACTCTGTCCGGACGTGGCTCTAACGGCTTCACAGATACACACCTTCCCGGACAAGCGTTTTACTAAACGTCTTATAACACATTCTCCTCTGACGTTGTTAACGTTCGGGCTCAGTGTCACAAGGTGCCCTCCAGTCTCTTGACTGGCGGCTAGATCAGCAGTAGCAGTGGCTGACGGGGCCACGCTCAAGAATGCCACGGACAGACAGATAGAACTCCTAATGAGATCCATCTATGAACCCATAGGCGCGTCCGTTGCCCCAGCCTTTGCAGGGGCGGGCACTCCAGGCTATCTCAGCTGCTCTGTCTCAGATTAATGCGGTCTGCTCCGCATTTAGCGTCTTTGACGTCTCAGGCGGTGGTATTTTCATCCTCCGCCGTGCACAGAGAACCTTTCCTGTATGGCGGTCCAGGTCAGGGGAGTGGTCCCCACGTGTCCTAGACCGATGTAAGGGACATTCTGTCTGACGGTCACAGGATAGAGCTCTGTTCTCGTCCTCCGACTCGTTGCTTCAGAGCATCTCCGTCCCCCGAGCGAGCAGATGCATTTCCAAGCGGTGAACACCAGATAGGACGGATCACTCCACCCCGTTCTGGACTTCACACTGCTCAACGGACAGAGAACCTGACGGTTCCGGATGGAATCTCTCCGCTTTGCCATCGCCTTTGATGGCCCAAGGAGGCTTCCTAGCATCAATCGATATCAGGGATGCTTATCTCCACGTGCCGATTGTACCAGAATTTCAGCGCTTACTGCGCTTCGCCATAGGGGACGAACACCTTCAGTTCGTGGCACTAACTCTCGGCCTGGCGACAGCCCCACGGGCCTTCACCAAGGTCATGACAACGGTAGTAGCGGTCCTACACTCTCAGGGACACTCGGTGATCCTTTACTTAGACTATCTGCTGGTCAAGACTCCCTCTCGGGTGGCATGCCAACATAGCCCGAACATTGCTCTAGAGACTCTCCAGAGATTCGGGTGGATCATCAATTTCCCAAAGTCAAGATGGACACCGGCCCAATCACTGACATATCTCAGCATGGAGTTTCATACTCTCTCAGCGATAGTAAAGCTTCCGCTGGACATACAGCGTTCACTACAGACAGGGGTGCAATCGCTCCTTCAAGCCCAGTCACACCCTTTGAGGCGCCTCATACACTTCCTAGAGAAATTGGTGGCAGCAATGGATGCAGCTCAGTTTGCGCAGATTCATCTACGCCCACTTCAATGGAACTTTCTCCACAAATAGAACAGCAAATCGACGTCCCAACACAGGAACGTTGCTCCTTCTCGGGCAGCCAAGGCATCCCTTCAGTGGTGGCTTCTTCTCACTTCTTATCGAAGGAAAAATCCTTCCTACCCCCATCCTGGGCTGTGGTCACGGCTGACGCGAGTCTGTCAGGGAGTCTTCCCCCGCCACAGGGCTCAGGGTACATGGACTCAACAGAGTCCTCCCCCCAGATCAATGTTCCGGAGGTGAGGGCAGTGTATCTAGCCCTAAAAGCGTCCCAGCCATGGCTGGAATGCAGGCAGATCCGATTTCAGTTGGACATCGCCACGGCGGTGGCATACATCAACCACCAAGGCGGCACAAGCAGTCGGCAAGCCTTCCAGGAAGTCCGGCGGATTCTGCTGTCGGTGGAAGCCACAGCCTCCACCATCTCCGCAGTTCACATCCCGGGCGTAGAAAACTGGGAAGCAGACTTCCTCAGTCGCCAGGGCATGGACGCAGGGGAATGGTCTCTTCACCCGGACGTGTTTCAAGAGATTGTTGCCGCTGGGTGAAACCGAACGTCGACCTATTGGCGTCCCGGCACAACAACAAGGTCCCGGCATTCATGGCACGTTCTCAAGGCCAGATTGGTCGCAGTTTCCACTGCCTTACGTATTTCGTCCTCTGGCGATGCTGCCCAGAGTGTTACGCAAGTTCAGATCCGACTGCCGCCGCGCCATCCTCGTCGCTCCAGACTGGCCGAGGAGGTCGTGGTACCCGGATCTGTGGCATCTCACGGTAGGGCACGTTCCTGCAGGGGGTTTGACACATAGTCCCTCCTTCCAAGCGTCGGCTAGAACCCTGGATCGGAACAGGGTGATACCGGCTCTTCAGGAACCACCCTTCGAGCCGATGAGGGATATTTCTCTTTCACGCTTTCGCAGAAGGTGGTCTTCCTAGTGGCAGTCACGTCACTCCGCAGAGTATCTGACATAGCAGCACTGTCATGCAAAGCCACCATTCCTGGTGTTTCACCAGGACAAGGTGGTTCTGCGTCCGGTTCCGGAATGTCTCCCGAAGGTGGTATCCTCTTTTCATCTCAATCATGATATCTTCTTACCTTCTTTTTTGTCCTCATCCAGTTCACCGATGTGAAAAGGATTTGCTCTTGTTAGGTCTGGTGAGAGCACTCAGACTCTATATTTCTCATACGGCGCCCCTGCGCCGCTCGGATGCGTTCTTTGTCCTTGTCGCTGGCCAGCGTAAAGGGTCGCAGGCTTTCAAGTCAACTTGGCTCAGTGGATCAAGGAACCAATTCTTGAAGCCTACCGTTCTGCTGGGCTTCCGGTCCCTTCAGGCTGGAGGCCCATTCCGCCAGAGCCATAGGTGCGTCCTGGGCATTGCTGCACCAAGCTACGGCTCAGCAGGTGTGTCAGGCGACTACCTGGTCGAGTCTGCACACTTTCACGAAGCACTATCTAGTGCATACCTACGCTTCGGCAGATGCCAGCTGAGGTAGGCGGGTCCTTCAGGCGGCGGTGGTCCACCTGTAGGAAGGAGCCGTTTTACGGCTCTTTTATCGAGGTATTCTTTTACCCACCCAGGGACTGCTTTTGGACGTCCCAATTGTCTGGGTCTCCCAATGGAGCGACAAAGAAGGGAATTTTGTTTACTTACCGTAAATTCCTTTTCTTCTAGCTCCAATTGGGAGACCCAGCACCCGCCCCTGTGCCCTTCGGGCTGTTGTTTTCTTTGTGTACACATGTTGTTCAGATTGAATTGTTCTTGGCTATGGTTTCAGTTCTCCGAACATCCTTCGGATTGAATTTACCTTATTCCAAGTTATAAGTTTCCTCCTTCCTGCTTTTGCACCAAAACTGAGGAGCCCGTGATGCACGGGAGGGTGTATAGCAGAGGGGAGGGGCTTTACACTTTTAAGTGTAATACTTTGTGTGTCCTCCGGAGGCAGTAGCTATACACCCAATTGTCTGGGTCTCCCAATTGGAGCTAGAAGAAAAGGAATTTACGGTAATTCCCTTCTTTAGCAGCGTCTGCACTTAGTGACGTAATGACAGGGCACACGGGGACATTGGAGGCAGCAGCGGGAGACAGGGGAGGATCGCATGAAGTGCAAAAATAAATCGCAAGAAAGTCAGAGGTTTCACCCCTTCATGACCAGGTTATGCTCTACCTCATCTTCAGTGAATATTCCAGACTTTCACTGTACGAAGATGACACATTGTGAAATAACCCGCCATCTCTGGGCCGCAGATTGTGGCCACACTGGTCTCTTACAGCCTATAGATTGTTTGCTTGCCAGGTGCTGTGCAAATAATTAGATTATGATTTGTGGATTCCCACTGATGGACACTGAGATCACCGCTCTAAAGCTCGATTGTCACATTTACTTTGGCAGAGAACAGTATGAAGGATCTGGATGTCATTACTATTCCTAGCAAAGATGTTGTGATGGTGCATGAGCCCAAGCAGAAGGTGGACCTCACCAGGTTCTTAGAAAACCAAACATTTCGCTTCGACTATGCCTTTGATGAGACTTCGCCAAACGAGATGGTCTACAGGTAGGTCTCCGAGCGTTGTCCTGGTCCATGCACCATAGTCTCGCTGTATTGTCTGTAGAAATGTAAGGAAATCCCATTCTCACAGTAAGTGCCACTTTGGTTTACACAAACTGACAGCTACCACCAGCAGGACCCGGGAGGATTACACAGCTGAGCTGTGCTGCTATGGGGACAATTGTATTAGTCACTGCCGGGACAGGTGAAGGCAGCAGGCGGGGTGCTCCCCGGTGCCGGATTCTTCACTGTGACCTCATTCTAGGTGTGTGTTACTGAAGGAATTTCCATGACGCTGATTTTATAGATGTCCCTGCAGAGCACAAGTAGTCTAAAGACATTTCATGACTTGTTTTGTTTTGTGGTTATCCTTGCATTATTTCGTATCACTGTGCTGCAGATAGATCAGAGTTACAGCAGTGCATTTACATTTATAGGGTACAATATCTAATACATAAAGCTGTGTGTGTGTGTGTGTGTCTCATGTGACTCGGGGAACATTTTAGACTGTTTTGAGGGGAGACTTTAACCCCGCCCTTTACAGTTTTTCACCAAAAATCCTGCTTACATTAAAGTCAAAGGAGCTGGAAGCTACGGGTCATTAACAGGAGCTTTGATTGGTTGCTATCGGCAACAAAGGACATTATTAGTATAAAAAGCTTATTTTTGAGGTAATATGATTACTGTGCGGAGAGACTGTGCGGGCTCGGAGAGGCTGTGCGGGCTCGGAGAGGCTGTGCGGGCTCGGAGAGGCTGTGCGGGCTCGGAGAGGCTGTGCGGGCTCGGAGAGGCTGTGCGGGCTCGGAGAGGCTGTGCGGGCTCGGAGAGGCTGTGCGGGCTCGGAGAGGCTGTGCGGGCTCGGAGAGGCTGTGCGGCTCGGAGAGGAGAGACTGTGCGGGCTCGGAGAGGAGAGACTGTGCGGCTCGGAGAGGAGAGACTGTGCGGCTCGGAGAGGAGAGACTGTGCGGCTCGGGGGGGAGAGGCTGTGCGGCTCGGGGGGGGAGAGGCTGTGCGGCTCGGGGGGGGGGGAGAGGCTGTGCGGCTCGGGGGGGGGGAGAGGCTGTGCGGCTCGGGGGGGGGGGGGGAGAGGCTGTGCGGCTCGGGGGGGGGGAGAGGCTGTGCGGCTCGGGGGGGGGGGAGAGGCTGTGCGGCTCGGGGGGGAGAGGCTGTGTCAGTTTCACACTAAGTACCTGGCATTGCCCATGATAGTAACTACAGCTAGTATATTTAGAAGAGCCCCCCGATGGGGACCCAACAGTGGAGAAGGGTCCTGTATCTATCCCCTTATAGCACTTGCTTTCCGTTTTATGCAGCTCATGAAACATTTAACACGTCTGACTTAAGGAAGGCTTTATACTTTTGCTTGTACATTTGCATATATTGGTATCTTATGATAAAAGCATATAAACAGGTAGAAAGACAAAAAAAACATACAAAAAACCCACTAGCCTATAAGATTGGTGTCAGATTGTTAATGTAATTTTTTTTCTCCCTTCATCAGGTTCACTGCTCGGCCTCTTGTGGAGACCATCTTTGAAAGGGGAATGGCCACTTGCTTTGCATATGGACAAACTGGAAGTGGGAAAACCCATGTATGTATTCAGCCTTGTCACACTCTTACACTGGTTATGGCTTATGATGAAAATTGCTGGTACCCCTCGTTTAATGAAGGAAAAAACCACAATGGTCAGAGAAATAACTTGAATCTGACTAAAGTAATAATAAAAAAAAAAACATCTATGAAAATGAATAAATGAAAATCAGACATTGCTTTTCAGCCCTGCTTCCACAGAATTCTTTAAAAAAATGAAACTCATGAAATAGGCCTGGACAGAAATGATGGTACCCCTGAAAATAATGTGACAAAAGGAACATGTTATATCAAAGTGTATCCACTAGTTAGCATCACAGGTGTCTACAATCTTGTAATCAGTCAGTGGGCCTGTATATAGGGCTACAGATACTCGCTGTGCGGTTTGGTGACATGGTGTGTACCACACTCAATATGGACCAGAGGAAGCAAAAGAAAGAGTTGGCTTAGGAGAGTAGAAAGAAAATTATAGACAAGCATGTTAAAGGTAAAAGTTATAAGACCATCTCCAAGCAACTTAATGTTCCTGTGACTACAGTTGCACATATTATTCAGAAATTTAAGATCCATGGGACTGTAGCCAACCTCCCTGGACGTGGCGACAGGAGGAAAATTGATGACAGAGCAAAGAGACGAATAATACGAATGGTAACAAAAGAGCCCAGAAAAACTTCGAAAGAGATTAAAGGTGAACTTCAAACTAGAGGAACATCAGTGTCAGATCGCACCATCCGTCGTTGGGAGACGACCAAGGAGGACACCATTGTTGAAAAAAAAAAAATCATAAAAAAGCCAAGACTGCAATTTGTCAAACTACATCTTGACAAGCCACAAAGCTTCTGGGAGAATGTCCTATGGAGACATGAGACAAAAATGGCGCATCAGCTCTATGTTCACTGATGGAATAATGAAGCATATCAAGAAAAGAACACTGTCCCTACTGTGAAACATGGAGGAGGCTCTGTTATGTTCTGAGGATGCTTTGCTGCATCTGGCACAGGCTGTCTTGAATCTGTGCAGGTTACAATGAAATCTCAAGACTATCGAGGAATCCTAGTCTCTCTATGTGCTGCCCAGTGTCACAGCTTGGTCTCAGTCGCAGGTCATGGGTCTTGCAACAGGAAAATGACCCAAAACACACAGCTAAAAACACCCAAGAATGGCTAAGAGGAAAACATTGCACTATTCTGAAGTGGCTTCTATAAGCCATGACCTAAATCCTATTGAGCATCTTTGGAAAGAGCGGAAACATGCCGTCTGGAAAAGGCAACCTTCACACACGAGACAACTGGAGCAGTTTGCTCTTGAGGAGCGGCCAAAATACCTGTGGAGAGGTGCAGAAGTCTCATTGATCGTTACAGGAGTCTTTTCATTGCAGTGATTGCCTCAAAAGGTTGTGCAACAAAATATTAAGTTAATGGTACCATCATTTGTGTCCAGGTCGATTTTGAGTTTTATTTTCTGTGGAAGCATGGTTGAAAAGCAATGTCTGACTTTCATTTGTTCATTTTCATAGATTTTTTTATTTATTATTACTTTTGTCATATTCAAGTTATTTCTGACCACGAGTGTCCATCATGTACGTTTGTCACATTTAATTATGACCACGTGTGTACGTCTTCCTTGTTTAGGATACAGACCATTTCTTCAACTGCTCATCACAAAAGGAAATAGGCCATTAAAGAATAACTATTGTTTTTATCTAATTAGCCTCGAGTCATTTTGTATTTTTCATTTTCTTCGGCGCTCCATTGGGAGACCCAGACGATTGGGTGTATAGCACTGCCTCCGGAGGCCACACAAAGCATTACACTAAAAAGTGTAAGGCCCCTCCCCTTCTGGCTATACACCCCCAGTGGGATCACTGGCTCACCAGTTTTCAAGCTTTGTGCGAAGGAGGTCAGACATCCACGCATAGCTCCACTGTTTAGTCAGCAGTAGCTGCTGACTATATCGGATGGAAGAAAAGAGGGCCCATATAGGGTCCCCAGCATGCTCCCTTCTCACCCCACTTGCGGTTTGTAAGGTTGAGGTACCCATTGCGGGTACGGAGGCTGGAGCCCACATGCTGCTTTCCTTCCCCATCCCCCTGAGGGGCTCTGTGGAAGTGGGATCTTACCGGCCCCCAAACCCTGAGGCCGGGCTCCATCCACAGACCCAGAGACCCTGCTGGAGGAGCTGAGTACAGTCAGGGACAAGGCCCTGCAACGTTCAGGTACTCTGTGTCCCCGCACAGACAGGCCACGCACACTTCAGGCTTGCTGGGTGTGCTAGTGCGCCGGGGGCATTAGCGCTGCGCGCTCGGGTTAGAGTCACTGCAGCTTAGCTGAGTGATTTTATGTCTTGGGAACTACCGCGCCGGCCGCTCCGGGAGCGGCGGCGCGGCTGGGACTTGTAGTGCGCCGGGGACTCGCGCTGCCCGCGCTTTTACGGCGGCAGCGCTCATAAATCCAGTCCCCGGCTTTTGCGGCCTAGCTCTGCTTCGTTCCCGCCCCCACCCTGTCAATCAGGGAAAGGGAGAGACGCTGTTCTATAGTCAGCGCCGAGGGCTGGAGTCTTATTTACATACTCCAGCCCTCTCACTGAGCACAGTGGGGACGCAAGTTTCCCGCTCTTGGTCTCAACACGCCCAGGGCCCGCCCCTCTCCACAGGACGCCGGCAGCCATTCCTGCATGCAGTCTGGCTGGAGAACGGACACAGGCTCTGGGGGACTCAGACAAGGGACTCTGGCGACCACACACCCGCGTTTATGCGGGCGGTAAGCTGCACATAAGTGCTGGCCCCACTAGTGCCACAGTGTTATTTGGTGCATTTTTTCCCTGTACCATATATATTTATATTGCACTGTACAGTCGCTTCTTGGCTTATACCCTACATTGCTCTGAGGAGACAACAACATGTCATCCGCAAAACGCAAGGGTGCCAAGGCACAGGCGGTATGCACTGCTTGTGCCGCATGTGGGGCTAATCTACCGGCAGGTTCCAATGACCCCCATTGTGTGCAATGTTCAATCCCTGTGCCACTTCGGCAGCCAGAGTCTATGGTAGTAGTGGCCCAGGCAGAGACGCCTGTGAACCCTGCCCCGGTGACGGGGACAGAATTTGCAGTTTTTGCTGATAAGATGTCTGTGACTATGACAAAAATCCTGGAAACCTTGCAGTCCAGGCCAGTTACTCAGACCACGGACACTGCTGTGTCTATGCCCCCCGGTCCCCCTCAGTTGGAACTAATCCGTACTTCAGGGGGGTCCCAGGCATCACAGGCTGAAGACTCTGACTCGGATGACAGTCCCAGGCAGCCTAAGCGGGCTCGCTGGGAAAGACCCTCGACGTCATCACACTGGTCAGGGTCTCAGCGAGACGAGGCTCTGTATGAGGAGACAGAGGTGGGTGATCAGGAATCTAATCCTGACACCGCTCTCAATCTAGATACCCCTGATGGTGACGCTATGGTAAATGACCTTATAGCGGCCATCAATAGACTGTTGGATATTTCTCCCCCAGCCCCTTCAGCAGAGGAGGCAGCTGCACAGCAGGAGAAGTTCCATTTCCGGTATCCCAAGCGTAAATTGAGTACTTTTCTGGACCACTCTGACTTCAGAGAATCAGTCCAGAAACATCATGCTTATCCAGACAAGTGTTTCTCCAAACGTCTTAAGGATACACGTTATCCCTTTCCCCCTGACGTGGTCAAACGCTGGACCCAGTGTCCAAAGGTGGACCCCCCAATCTCCAGGCTTGCGGCTAGATCCATAGTTGCAGTGGAAGATGGGGCTTCACTTAAAGATGCCAATGACAGACAGATGGACCTTTGGTTAAAGTCTGTCTATGAAGCTATCGGCGCGTCGTTTGCTCCAGCATTCGCGGCCGTGTGGGCACTCCAAGCTATTTCAGCTGGTCTGGCACAGGTGGACTCTATCATACG
This sequence comes from Anomaloglossus baeobatrachus, assembly GCF_048569485.1. Taxonomy (NCBI): domain Eukaryota; kingdom Metazoa; phylum Chordata; class Amphibia; order Anura; family Aromobatidae; genus Anomaloglossus; species Anomaloglossus baeobatrachus. The sequence goes on along the minus strand of NC_134353.1, from coordinate 872,464,475 downwards.
TCCAGCAGTGCCGCGAGTAGCGTCCCTAACCTCGCAAATGTCTGCGTTTGCGACTTACGCTATCAACGCTGTCCTGGACTCTACGAGCCGTACCTCAATGGCGTCTGCCAACTCTGTGGTTTTGCGCAGAGCCTTGTGGTTAAAGGAATGGAAAGCAGATTCTGCTTCCAAGAAATGTTTAACCAGCTTGCCACTATCTGGAGACAGACTGTTTGGTGAGCAATTGGCTGAGATCATTAAACAGTCCAAGGGTAAGGACTCCTCCTTACCCCAGCCCAGATCAAGCAAACCTCAACAGAGGAAGTGGCAGTCGAGGTTTCGGTCCTTTCGAGGCTCGGGCAAGCCCCAATTCTCCTCGTCCAAAGGGACTCAGAAGGAGCAAAGGAGCTCAGATGCCTGGCGGGCTCACTCACGCCCCAAGAAAGCAACCGGAGGAACCGCTTCCAAGCCGGCTGCCTCATGACTTTCGGCCTCCTCTCTCCGCATCCTCGGTCGGTGGCAGGCTCTCCCACTTTTGCGACATTTGGCTGCCACAGGTCAAGGACCGGTGGGTAACAGACATTCTGTCTCACGGGTACAGGATAGAGTTCAGTTCTCGTCCTCCGCCTCGGTTCTTCAGAACTTCCCCACATCCCGACCGCGCAGATGCCCTTCTGCAGGCGGTGGGCTCTCTAAGAGCAGAAGGAGTGGTGATCCCTGTTCCTCTTCCGGAACAAGGGCAAGGTTTTTACTCCAATCTCTTTGTGGTGCCAAAAAAGGACGGCTCATTCCGTCCTGTTCTGGACCTAAAGCTGCTCAACAAGCATGTGAACGCCAGGCGGTTCCGGATGGAATCCCTCCGCTCCGTCATTGCCTCAATGTCTCAAGGAGATTTCCTTGCATCGATAGACATCAAAGATGCTTATCTCCACGTGCCGATTGCTACAGAGCACCAACGCTTTCTACGTTTCGTGATAGGAGACGACCATCTTCAATTCGTAGCTCTGCCATTTGGTCTGGCGACAGCCCCACGGGTTTTCACCAAGGTCATGGCGGCAGTGGTAGCAATCTTGCACTCTCAGGGACACTCGGTGATCCCTTACTTAGACGATCTGCTTGTAAAAGCACCCTCTCAAGAGGCATGCCAACTCAGCCTGAATGTTGCGCTGGAGACTCTCCAGACTTTCGGGTGGATCATCAACTTTTCAAAGTCCAATCTGGCACCGACCCAATCACTAACGTATCTTGGCATGGAGTTTCATACTCTCTCAGCGATAGTGAAGCTTCCGCTGGACAAGCAGCGGTCACTACAGACAGGGGTGCAGTCTCTCCTTCAAGGTCAGTCGCACCCCTTAAGGCGCCTCATGCACTTCCTGGGGAAGATGGTGGCAGCAATGGAGGCAGTCCCGTTTGCGCAGTTTCATCTGCGCCCACTTCAGTGGGACATTCTCCGCCAATGGGACGGGAAGTCAACATCCCTGGACAGGGAAGTCTCCCTTTCCCAGACGGCCAAGGACTCTCTGCAATGGTGGCTTCTTCCCACCTCATTATCACAGGGAAGATCCTTCCTACCCCCATCCTGGGCAGTAGTCACGACAGACGCGAGTCTGTCAGGGTGGGGAGCAGTTTTTCTCCACCACAGGGCTCAGGGTACGTGGACTCAGCAGGAGTCCACCCTTCAGATCAATGTTCTGGAAATCAGGGCAGTGTATCTGGCCCTACTAGCTTTCCAGCAGTGGCTGGAAGGAAAGCAGATCCGAATTCAGTCGGACAACTCCACAGCGGTGGCATACATCAACCACCAGGGAGGGACACGCAGTCGGCAAGCCTTCCAGGAAGTCCGGCGGATTCTGATGTGGGTGGAGGACAGAGCATCCACCATATCCGCGGTTCACATCCCGGGCGTGGAAAACTGGGAAGCAGACTTCCTCAGTCGCCAGGGTATGGACGCAGGGGAGTGGTCCCTTCACCCGGACGTGTTTCAGGAAATCTGTTGCCGCTGGGGGGTGCCGGACGTCGACTTAATGGCGTCTCGGCACAACAACAAGGTCCCGACTTTCATGGCGCGGTCTCGCGATCAAAGTGCTCTGGCGGTAGACGCTTTGGTGCAAGATTGGTCGCAGTTCCGGCTCCCTTATGTGTTTCCACCTCTGGCACTCCTGCCCAGAGTGCTACGCAAGATCAGATCCGATTGCAGCCGCGTCATACTCGTCGCTCCAGACTGGCCGAGGAGGTCGTGGTACCCGGATCTGTGGCATCTCACGGTCGGCCAACCGTGGGCACTACCAGACCGACCAGACTTACTGTCCCAAGGGCCGTTTTTCCATCGGAATTCTGCGGCCCTGAACCTGACTGTGTGGCCATTGAGTCCTGGATCCTAGCGTCTTCAGGATTATCCCAAGGGGTCGTGGCCACCATGAGACAGGCTAGGAAGCCCGCGTCTGCTAAGATCTACCACAGAACGTGGAAGATATTCTTATCCTGGTGCTCTGCTCAGGGAGTGTCTCCCTGGCCATTTGCATTGCCGACTTTTCTTTCTTTCCTGCAATCTGGGTTAGAAAAAGGTTTGTCGCTCGGCTCCCTTAAAGGGCAAGTCTCGGCGCTATCCGTCTTTTCTTCAGCGCTCTATTGGGAGACCCAGACGATTGGGGTATAGCTACTGCCCTCCGGAGGCCACACAAAGCACTACACTAAAAAGTGCAAGGCCCCTCCCCTTCTGGCTATACCCCCCCGTGGTATCACGGGTTCTCCAGTTTTCAAGCTTTGTGCGAAGGAGGTCAGACATCCACGCATAGCTCCACAGATTTTAGTCAGCAGTAGCTGCTGACTATTTCGGATGGAAGAAAAGAGGGCCCATATAGGGCCCCCAGCATGCTCCCTTCTCACCCGTTGATGGTGTTGTAAGGTTGAGGTACCTATTGCTGGTACGGAGGCTGGAGCCCACATGCTGCTTTCCTTCCACATCCCCCTGGGGGGCTCTGAGGAAGTGGGATCCTGCCGGCCTCAAAGCTCTGACGCCGGGCTCCATCCACAGACCCATTTGAACCTGCTGGATACGGAGCTGGAGTACCGTTCAGGGACATGGCCCTGCACCATTACAGGTACTCTGTGTCCCCGGACACACAGGCACAGCACACTCCAGACTTGCTGGGTGTGCTAGTGCGCCGGGGACAGTAAAGGGTTACAGTCACTGCAGCTTTGCTGAGTGACTTTGTGTATTGGGAACTACCGCGCCGGACGCTCCGGGAGCGGCGGCGCGGCTGGGACTTGTAGTTCGCCGGGGACTGGGCGCCGACCGCGCTTTTACGGCGGCGGCGCTTATAAATCCAGTCCCCGGCTTCTGCGGCCTAGTGCCGCTTCGTTCCCGCCCCCTCCCTGTCACTCAGGGAAGGGGACAGACGCTGAGCAATCAGCAGCGCCGAGGGCTGGAGCTTTATTTACATGCTCCAGCCCTCTCACTGCACACTGTCGGACGCCGGATTCCCGCTCTGACTTGGGGCACGCCCACGGCCCGCCCCTCCTCACACGAGCTGGGGAAGACGCCGGCAGCCATTACTGCAGTCCGAGCTCGGACTTTCGGCAACCAGGCAGGACGGTGGCGACCATACACCCGCTTATAGGCGGGCGGTAAGCGGCACACATAGTGCTGACCCCAATATATACTGCAGTGTGTACATGTGTATTTTAACTGCATAGGTCGCTATATGCCCGCTTGGAGAGCGACACATCAGCAGCAGGAAAGCAGGTGTGCTAAGGCACAGGCTTTCTAGGCTGCTTGTATTGCACGTACTGAAGTGTTCATTTGTATTTATGCTTGTATGCTATACATTGCACTGTACAGTCGCTGGTCTTAGCTATATTCTCCTGGAATGGCTAGACTACAGCAGCAGAAAACAAAGGGTGCTGGGGCACAGGTTTTTTTCTATGCTGCTTGTATTGCATGGGCTGCAGTGTGCATTTGTACTTGTGCTTGTATGCTATACATTGCACTGTATGGTCACTCTTCTGGGCTATATTCCCCTAGATGACTAGTCTACAGCAGCAGAAGAGCAGAGGTGCCAGGGCACAGGCTTCTATGCTGCTTGTATTGCTTGTGCTGCAGTGTTCATTTGTACTTTATGCTTGTATGCTATACATTGCACTGTACGGTCACCAATCTTGGCTATATACTTCTAGATGGCTAGTCGGCAGCGGCAAAAAAGCAACACAGATTTTCAGTGCTGTTTTTACTACATGGGATGCTGTTCATGACACCGTCCCATTGTGTGCATGCTCCCCGGTAGCACTTCGTCTGCCGGGGTCTCTAGCACTTCGTCTGCCGGGGTCTCTACTAGTCGTGGCCAAAGAAACCACCTGTCATCCCTGTCCAAGGACAGGGACGGAGTTGCAGTTTCGACAGATATATTGTCATAAGATAGAGACTTGCAGTCCAGACAGGCCATGGGCAATCTTCCTGACCAACCTCATTTGGAGGGGGGGTCCCAGGAGGACTCTCTGTATGATAAGGCAGCTCTCCAGGACTTTGATCCTGACATCGCTATCAATCCGGATACACCGGATGGTAACGCCATACGGAATGATCCTATAGCGTCCATCAATGGAAGGTTGGATCTTTCTCCCTCAGCTCCCCCAGTGGAGGAGTCAGCTTCACAGCAGGAGAAGTCCCTTTTCAGTATCTCAAACGGATATTGAGTATTTTTCTGGCCACGCTGACTTCAGAGAAGCAGTCCAGAAACACCACGCTTACCAGATAAGCGTCTTCTCCAAACGTTTTTAAGATACACGTTATCCCTTTTCCCCTGACGTGGTTAAGCGCTGGACCCAGGGTCCAAAGGTGGATTCTCCAATCTCCAGGCTTGCGTCTAGAGCCATAGTTGCACTGGAGATGGAGCTTCACTTAAAGATGCCATTCACAGACAGATGGACTCTGGTTGAAATCTGTCTAGGAGGCTATCGGCGTGTCGGTTGCTCCGGCATTCACAGCCGTATAGGCAACCTAACCTTTTCAGCTGTTCTTGCGCAGCTGGCCTTGAGCACATGTACATCTGTACCGCAGAGGCGTCCGTAACCCCGCAATGTCTGCACTGCGACTTACCCTATTAATGCTGTCCTAAAAGTACAGTCGAGGTTTCGGTCCTTCCCAAGCTCGGGCAGGTCCCAATTGTCCTCGTGCAAAAGGGCTACAAAACCTCAGACGGGCTCAGATTCCGGCCGGGCTCAATCACGCCCAAGGAAGGCAGCCGGAGGAACCGTTACCAAGGCGGTCTCCTCATGACTCTCAGCTCTCTCTCTCCGCATCCGCGGTTGATGGCAGACTCCCCCGCCTTTGGCGACATTTAGCTGCCACAGGTCACAGACCGGTGGGTGACGGACATTGTGCTCACGTGCACAGGACAGTGTTCTGTTCTCGTCCTCCGACTCCATTCTTCAGAACGGCCCCACTTCCCCACCGAGCAGATGCCCTGCTGCAGGCGGTGGACGCTCTAAGAGCAGAAGGAGTGGTGATCCCTGTCCCCCCTCAGGAACGAGGGCGAGGGTTTGTACTCCAATCTCTTTGTGGCTCCAAAAAAGGACGGCTCCTTCCGTCCTGTTCTGGACCAAAAACTGCTCAACAAGCATGCGAACGCCAGGCGGTTCCGGATGGAATCCCTCCGATCCGTCATTACCTCAATGTCTCGAGGAGACTTCCTTGCCTCAACAGACATCAAAGATGCCTATCTCCACGTGCCAATTGCTACGGAGCACCAACGTTTTCTACGTTTTGTGATAGGAGACGACCATCTTCAGTTCGTAGCTCTGCCATTCGGTCTGGCGACAGCCCCACGGGTGTTCACCAAGGTCATGGCAGCAGTGGTAGCAGTCTTGCACTCTCAGGGACACCCGGTGATCCCTTACTTGGACGATCTACTCGTCAAAGCACCCTCCCTCGAGGCATGACAACGCAGCCTGAATGTTACGCTGGAGACTCTCCAGACTTTCGGGTGGATCATCAATTTGGCAAGGTCAAATCTGTCACCGACTCAATCACTAACGTATCTCGGCATGGAGTTTCACACTCTATCAGCGATAGTGAAGCTTCCGCTGAACAAGCAGCGTTCACTGCAAACAGAGGTGCAGTCTCTCCTTCAAGGCCAGTCGCACCCCTTAAGGCGCCTCATGCACTTCCTAGGGAAGATGGTGGCAGCCATGGAGGCAGTTCCCTTTGCGCAGTTTCATCTGCGCCAACTGCAAGGGGACATTCTCCGCCAATGGGACGGGCAGTCAACCTCTCTGGACAGGAAAGTCTCCCTTTCCCAGACGGCCAAGGACTCTCTGCAATGGTGGCTTATTCCCACCTCATTGTCACAGTGAAGATCCTTCCTACCCCCATCCTGGGCAGTGGTCACGACAGATACGAGTCTGTCAGGGTGGGGAGCAGTTTGTCTCCGCCACAGGGCTCAGGGGACGTGGACTCAGCAGGAGTCCACCCTTCAGATCAATGTTCTGGAACTCGGGGCAGGGTATCTTACCCTACTAGCTTTCCAGCAGTGGCTAGAAAGAGAGCAGATCCGAATCCAGTCGGACAACTCCACAGCGGTGGCATACATCAACCACCAAGGAGGGACGCGCAGTCGGCAAGCCTTCCAGGAAGTCCGGCGAATCCTCATGTGGGTGGAGGACACATCATCCACCATATCCGCAGTTCACATCCCGGGCGTAGAAAACTGGGAAGCGGGCTTCCTCAGTCGCCAGGGTATGGACGCAGGGGAATGGTCCCTTCACCCGGACGTGTTTCAGGAAATCTGTCGCCGCTGGGGGGTGCCGGACGTCGACCTAATGGCGTCTCGGCACAACAACAAGGTCCCGGCATTTATGGCACGATCGCGCGATCACAGAGCTCTGGCGGCAGACGCCTTAGTGCAAGATTGGTCGCAGTTCCGGCTCACATATGTGTTTCCACCTCTGGCACTCTTGCCCAGAGTACTGCGCAAAAAATCAGATCCGATTGCAGCCGCGTCATACTCGTCGCCCCAGTCTGGCCGAGGAGATCGTGGTACCCGGATCTGTGGCATCTCACGGTCGGCCGACCGTGGTCGCTACCAGGCCGGCCAGACTTACTGTCCCAAGGGCCGTTTTTCCATCGGAATTCTGCGGCCCTGAACCTGACTGTGTGGCCATTGAGTCCTGGATCCTAGCGTCTTCAGGATTATCCCAAGGGGTCGTTGCCACCATGAAACAGGCTAGGAAGTCCACCTCTGCTAAGATCTACCACAGAACGTGGAAGATTTTCTTAACCTGGTGCTCGGCTCAGGGAGTGTCTCCCTGGCCATTTGCATTGCCTACTTTTCTTTCCTTCCTGCAATCGGGGTTAGAAAAGGGCTTGTCGCTCGGCTCCCTTAAGGGGGAAGTCTCGGCACTATCCGTGTTTTTTCAGAAGCGTCTAGCACGTCTTTCTAAGGTGCGCACGTTCCTACAGGGGGTCTGTCCTATCGTACCCCCGTACAAGCGGCCGTTAGATCCATGGGATCTCAACAGGGTATTAGTTGCTCTCCAGAAGCCGCCTTTCGAGCCTCTGAAGGAAGTTTCCTTTCTCGCCTGTCACAGAAGGTGGCGTTTCTCGTTGCGATCACATCGCTTCGGCGAGTGTCTGAGCTGGCAGCTCTGTCATCCAAGGCTCCCTTCCTGGTGTTCCACCAGGACAAGGTAGTGCTGCGCCCCATTCCGGAGTTTCTCCCTAAGGTCGTATCCTCATTTCATCTTAATCAGGATATATCCTTGCCTTTCTTTTGTCCTCATCCGGTTCACCGGTATGAAAAGGACTTACGTTTGTTAGATCTGGTGAGAGCACTCAGAATCTACATTTCCCGCACGGCGCCCATGCGCCGTTCCGATGCACTTTTTGTCCTTGTCGCTTGTCCGCGCAAGGGGTTGCAGGCTTCTAAAGCCACCCTGGCTCGATGGATCAAAGAACCTATTCTAGAGGCCTACCGTTCTGCGGGGCTTCCGGTTCCTTCAGGGCTAAAAGCCCACTCAACCAGAGCCGTGGGTGCGTCCTGGGCATTACGACACCAGGCTTCGGCTCAACAAGTGTGCCAGGCAGCTACCTGGTACAGTCTGCACACTTTCACCAAACATTATCAGGTGCATACCTATGCTTCGGCGGATGCCAGCTTAGGTAGAAGAGTCCTGCAGGCGGCAGTGACATCCCCGTAGGGGAGGGCTGTTTTGCAGCTCTAACATGAGGTATCTCTTTACCCACCCAGGGACAGCTTTTGGACGTCCCAATCGTCTGGGTCTCCCAATAGAGCGCTGAAGAAGAAGGGAATTTTGTTACTTACCGTAAATTCCTTTTCTTCTAGCTCTTATTGGGAGACCCAGCACCCGCCCTGTTGTCCTTCGGGATTTTTTTGTTGTTTGCGGGTACACATGTTGTTCATGTTGAACGGTTTTTCAGTTCTCCGACGTTATTCGGAGTTAATTTGTTTAAACCAGTTATTGGCTTCCTCCTTCTTGCTTTGGCACTAAAATTGGAGAACCCGTGATACCACGGGGGGGTATAGCCAGAAGGGGAGGGGCCTTGCACTTTTTAGTGTAGTGCTTTGTGTGGCCTCCGGAGGGCAGTAGCTATACCCCAATCGTCTGGGTCTCCCAATAAGAGCTAGAAGAAAAGGAATTTACGGTAAGTAACAAAATTCCCTTCTTTTCAGAAGCGTCTAGCACGACTTTCTAAGGTGCGCACGTTCCTGCAGGGGGTTTGTCATATCGTACCCCCGTACAAGCGGCCGTTAGATCCATGGGATCTGAACAGGGTACTAGTTGCCCTCCAGAAGCCGCCTTTCGAGCCTCTGAGGGATGTTTCACTTTCTCGACTATCACAGAAAGTGGCTTTTCTGGTAGCGATCACATCTCTTCGGAGAGTGTCTGAGCTAGCAGCGCTGTCATCCAAGGCTCCTTTCCTGGTCTTCCACCAGGACAAGGTAGTGCTGCGCCCCATTCAGGAGTTTCTCCCTAAGGTGGTATCCTCTTTTCATCTAAATCAGGATATCTCCTTGCCTTCCTTTTGTCCTCATGCAGTTCATCGGTATGAGAAGGATTTACATTTGTTAGATCTGGTGAGAGCACTCAGAATCTACATTTCCCGCACGGCGCCCCTGCGCCGTTCCGATGCACTCTTTGTCCTTGTCGCTGGTAAGCGCAAAGGGTCGCAGGCTTCCAAAGCCACCCTGGCTCGATGGATCAAAGAACCAATTCTTGAAGCCTACCGTTCTGCTGGGCTTCCGGTTCCATCAGGGCTGAAGGCCCATTCTACCAGAGCCGTGGGTGCGTCCTGGGCATTACGACACCAGGCTACGGCTCAACAGGTGTGCCAGGCAGCTACCTGGTCGAGTCTGCACACTTTCACCAAACATTATCAGGTGCATACCTATGCTTCGGCGGACGCCAGCCTAGGTAGAAGAGTCCTGCAGGTGGCAGTTGCCTCCCCGTAGGGGAGGGCTGTCTTTGCAGCTCTAACATGAGGTATTTCTTTACCCACCCAGGGACAGCTTTTGGACGTCCCAATCGTCTGGGTCTCCCAATGGAGCGCCGAAGAAGAAGGGAATTTTGTTACTTACCGTAAATTCCTTTTCTTCTAGCTCCTATTGGGAGACCCAGCACCCGCCCTGTTGTCCTTCGGGATTTTTGGTTGTTTTTCGGGTCCACATGTTGTTCATGTTGAATGGTTTTCAGTTCTCCGATGTTACTTCGGAGTGAATTTGTTTAAACCAGTTATTGGCTTTCCTCCTTCTTGCTTTTGCACTAAAACTGGTGAGCCAGTGATCCCACGGGGGGTGTATAGCCAGAAGGGGAGGGGCCTTACACTTTTTAGTGTAATGCTTTGTGTGGCCTCCGGAGGCAGTGCTATACACCCAATCGTCTGGGTCTCCCAATAGGAGCTAGAAGAAAAGGAATTTACGGTAAGTAACAAAATTCCCTTCTTTAGTGATTTACTTTATTACCATTTTGCTCCTTTCTCTCCTGAACATCATGCCTCTGTGCTGCTTCAATGCCCAGTTTGTGCTTCTTTAGAAGCTGCTTTCAGCTGCTGCTCAGCCAGATCTGTGCTCTACACTTACATTTAGTGTAGGGACTTTCTCTCTCTGGGTATCCCCAGACACGGGGCTTCCAAAGTAGCAGGAGATGGGTCTGCAGCGTTGTGTTTAGGAGAGAAGAAAGCAAAATCAGGTAATAAAGTATGTTACAAAAAAAAAAATACCTTATTTTCCGGCTTATAAGACGTCTGGGCATATAAGACGACCCCCAACTTTTCCAGTTAAAATATAGAGTTTGGGATATATCGTATATACTCGAGTATAAGCCGACCCGAGTAATGTGCCCGTTGTTTTGTAATGCCCCTGCTGTAATGTCCCCATTGTACAGTAATGTCCCCTGCTGTAATGCCCCCTGCAGTAATGTTCCCATAGTTTAATAATGTCCTCCTGCTGGCTCCCCCCTTGTCCCCTATTATGCCGTAGTTTACACACTTTAAAAGATGTTCTCACCTGTCCTCTGTTCCCGCGGTGCCTCTTTGCAGTCTGCAGACACATAGACCCCTCCGTGATAGCGTCCAGTGCATAGAGCGCTGATAGCAGCAGTGGCCCTGTGTATTGGACGCAATCATGGAGGGGTACTTCTTGTGGACCACAGGCACATAGACCCCTCCATGATTGCGTCCAATACACAGTGCCGCCGCTGCTGTCGGTGCTTTACTGCAGCTTAATTCTTTGTGGCGCCGTAAAGCATTCAACTGCAGTAAAGTCATGACGACATTCTGCAGCGGCCGCTATCATGGAGGGGTCTATGTGCCTACGGACTGCAAGAAGCAGCTGAAGGCACCGCGGGAACTGAGGACAGGTGAGAATATCTTTTTATTGTGTATAAAGCCATGACTGCACCGTACAGTGCCGTAGAGATGACACCCGGCGTATAAGACGACCCCCGACTTTTGAGAAGATTTTTAGGGGTTAAAAAGTCATCTTATACGCTGGAAAATACGGTATCTTTGCAATACCTGAAGGATAACTAAATAAAAAGTTGAATGACTCTGTAAAGTCTTTTCTCTCTTCGAATTCATTGGAACGAGTGAGATATAACAGGGAATCTGTCTGAGGTATCCACTGGGATATTTCCCCCTGCCCTCATCAGCTACGCTCCATTATAGTGTGATCTTCAGCTATATAGACGTTATTGGAACATATTATGTATTCTTTCTATGGCTCTTGTTAAATACACAGGATTTGTGTCTTGTATGGAAAACTAAATTATTTTTTCTTCCTTGATTTCCATTACAGACCATGGGTGGTGATTTCTCTGGAAAGAATCAAGACTGTTCAAAAGGAATCTACGCTCTTGCAGGTACATCATCAAATAGGAAATTACTTATCTCATGTTTCATCTTCCATGGATACTGACCTATAATGGGATCAGGATACAAGAATCTGTTTATGTAAAGTTCCTTTTTACAAGAGCTGATAATCCACAAATTAGCGTTCTTAAATACTCATTCCTGATCAGCGGCCATGTATGTTTGGAGCCAATCGGACAAAAAATTGGCAAAAAACTTGTTCGTTGGCTGATTGAATAAATTATGCCGGCTTTTACAGGTTAACATCTCTGACCGGGAGAAAAAACAATTTTAACAGTTGTAAGTGGTTCATAAAATTGAGCGGAGTTTTGGTGCAGTCTTTATTCATTTTTAGACCCCCGAATATGCAGTTTGCAGCCTGGTGCTTGCGTCAGATGTTTCACTTGTGGGAGTGTCTCTCCAAGTAATACAGGCTGGATGCAGACCTTCCTGCATCAGCACAGCCTCCATCCTGCACTCATTTCCTGCTCATGTTGCTTTCCTTCTTAGCTGCAGTCTGTTTTCTGCTCCTGTTCAGACTGTAAATGATTCCTTTCTTCAGCGCTCTATTGGGAGACCCAGACGATTGGGGTATAGCTACTGCCCTCCGGAGGCCACACAAAGCACTACACTAAAAAGTGTAAGGCCCCTCCCCTTCTGGCTATACCCCCCCCGTGGTGTCACGGGTTCTCCAGTTTTCAAGCTTTGTGCGAAGGAGGTCAGACATCCATGCATAGCTCCACAGATTTTAGTCAGCAGTAGCTGCTGACTATTTCGGATGGAAGAAAAGAGGGCCCATATAGGGCTCCCAGCATGCTCCCTTCTCACCCGTTGATGGTGTTGTAAGGTTGAGGTACCTATTGCTGGTACGGAGGCTGGAGCCCACATGCTGCTTTCCTTCCACATCCCCCTGAGGGGCTCTGAGGAAGTGGGATCCTGCCGGCCTCAAAGCTCTGACGCCGGGCTCCATCCACAGACCCATTTGAACCTGCTGGATACGGAGCTGGAGTACCGTTCAGGGACATGGCCCTGCACCATTACAGGTACTCTGTGTCCCCGTACACACAGGCACAGCACACTCCAGACTTGCTGGGTGTGCTAGTGCGCCGGGGACAGTAATGGGTTACAGTCACTGCAGCTTTGCTGAGTGACTTTGTGTTTTGGGAACTACCGCGCCGGACGCTCCGGGAGCGGCGGCGCGGCTGGGACTTGTAGTTCGCCGGGGACTGGGCGCCGACCGCACTTTTACGGCGGCGGCGCTTATAAATCCAGTCCCCGGCTTCTGCGGCCTAGTGCCGCTTCGTTCCCGCCCCCTCCCTGTCACTCAGGGAAGGGGACAGGCGCTGAGCAATCAGCAGCGCCGAGGGCTGGAGCCTTTTTACATGCTCCAGCCCTCTCACTGCACACTGTCGGACGCCGGATTCCCGCTCTGCCTTGGGGGCACGCCCACGGCCCGCCCCTCCTCACACGAGCTGGGGAAGAAGCCGGCAGCCATTACTGCAGTCCGAGCTCGGACTTTCGGCAACCAGGCAGGACGGTGGCGATCATACACCCGCTTATAGGCGGGCGGTAAGCGGCACACATAGTGCTGACCACAATATAACTGCAGTGTGTACATGTGTTGTTTTTAACTACATAGGTCGCTATATGCCCGCTTGGGGAGCGACACATCAGCAGCAGGAAAGCAGGTGTGCTAAGGCACAGGCTTTCTAGGCTGCTTGTATTGTACGACTGAGGTGTTCATTTGTGTTTATGCTTATATGCTATACATTGCACTGTACAGTCGCTGGTCTTAGCTATATTCTCCTGGAATGGCTAGACTACAGCAGCAGAAAACCAAGGGTGCTGGGGCACAGGTTTTTTTTTTTTTTTTTTTTTCTATGCTGCTTGTATTGCATGGGCTGCAGTGTGCATTTGTACTTGTGCTTGTATGCTATACATTGCACTGTATGGTCACTCTTCTGGGCCATATTCCCCTAGATGACTAGTCTACAGCAGCAGAAGAGCTGGGGTGCCAGGGCACAGGCTTCTATGCTGCTTGTATTGCATGTGCTGCAGTGTTCATTCGTACTTGTGCTTGTATGCTATACATTGCACTGTAGGGTCACTCTTCTGGGCTATATTCCCCTAGATGACTAGTATACAGCAGCAGAAGAGCAGGGGTGCCAGGGCACAGGCTTCTATGCTGCTTGTATTGCTTGTGCTGCAGTGGTCATTTGTACTTTATGCCTGTATGCTATACATTGCACTGTACGGTCACCAATCTTGGCTATATACTTCTAGATAGCTAGTCGGCAGCGGCAAAAAAGCAACACAGATTTTCAGTGCTGTTTTTACTACATGGGAGGCTGTTCATGACACCGTCCCATTGTGTGCAGGCTCCCCTGTAGCACGTCGTCTGCCGGGGTCTCTAGCACTTCGTCTGCCGGGGTCTCTACTAGTTGTGGCCAAAGAAACCACCTGTCAACCCTGTCCATGGACAGGGACGGAGTAGTCATAATATACAGACTTGCAGTCCAGACAGGCCATGGGCAATCTACTTGACCAAAAGGCAGCTCTTCAGGGCTTTGATACTGACATCGCTCTCAATCCGGATACACCGGGTGGTAACGCCATACGGAATGATCCTATACCGTCCATCAATGGAAGGTTGGATCTTTCTCCCTCAGCTCCCCCAGTGGAGATAGGAGACGAACAGGAGAAGTCCCTTTTCAGTATCTCAGACAGATATTGAGTATTTTTCTGGCCACGCTGACTTCAGAGAAGCAGTCCAGGAACACCACGCTTACCAGATAAGCGTTTTCTCCAAAAGTTTTTAGGATACACGTTATCCCTTTTCCCCTGACGTGGTCAGCGCTGGACCCAGGGTCCAAAGGTGGATTCTCCAATCTCCAGGCTTGCATCTAGGGCCATAGTTGCACTGGAGATGGGGCTTCACTTAAAGATGCCATTCACAGACAGATGGACTCTGGTTGAAATCTGTCTAGGAAGCTATCGGCGTGTCGGTTGCTCCGGCATCCACAGCCGTATAGGCAACCTAACCTTTTCAGCTGTTCTTGCGCAGCTGGCCTTGAGCACAGGGACATCTGTACCGCAGAGGCGTCCGTAACCCCGCAATGTCTGCACTGCGACTTACCCTGTTAATACTGTCCTAAAAGTACAGTCGAGGTTTCGGTCTTTCCCAAGCTCCGGCAGGTCCCAATTGTCCTCGTGCAAAAGGGCTACAAAACCTCAGACGGGCTCAGATTCCGGCCGGGCTCAATCACGCCCAAGGAAGGCAGTCGGAGGAACCGCTACCAAGGCGGTCTCCTCAGGACTCTCAGCTCTCTCTCTCTCTCCGCATCCGCGGTTGATGGCAGACTCCCCCGCCTTTGGCGACATTTAGCTGCCACAGGTCACAGACCGTTACGGACATTGTGCTCACGTGCACAGGACAGTGTTCTGTTCTCGTCCTCCGACTCCATTCTTCAGAACGGCCCCACCCCCCACCGAGCAGATGCCCTGCTGCAGGCGGTGGACGCTCTAAGAGCAGAAGGAGTGGTGATCCCTGTCCCCCCTCAGGAAGAGGGCGAGGGTTTGTACTCCAATCTCTTTGTGGCTCCAAAAAAGGACGGTTCCTTCCGTCCTGTTCTGGTCCTGAAACTGCTCAACGAGCATGCGAACGCCAGGCGGTTCCGGATGGGATCCCTCCGATCCGTCATTGCCTCAATGTCTCGAGGAGACTTCCTTGCCTCAACAGACATCAAAGATGCCTATCTCCACGTGCCAATTGCTACGGAGCACCAACGTTTTCTACGTTTTGTGATAGGAGACGAACATCTTCAGTTCGTAGCTCTGCCATTCAGTCTGGCGACAGCCCCACGGGTGTTCACCAAGGTCATGGCAGCAGTGGTAGCAGTCTTGCACTCTCAGGGACACCCGGTGATCCCATACTTGGACGATCTACTCGTCAAAGCACCCTCCCTCGAGGCATGCCAACGCAGCCTGAATGTTACGCTGGAGACTCTCCAGACTTTCGGGTGGATCATCAATTTGGCAAGGTCAAATCTGTCTCCGACTCAATCACTAACGTATCTCGGCATGGAGTTTCATACTCTATCAGCAATAGTGAAGCTTCCGCTGAACAAGCAGCGTTCACTGCAGACAGAGGTGCAGTCTCTCCTTCAAGGCCAGTCGCACCCTTAAGGCGCCTCATGCACTTCCTAAGGAAGATGGTGGCAGCCATCGAGGCAGTTCTCTTTGCGCAGTTTCATCTGCGTCAACGGCAATGGGACATTCTCCGCCAATGGGACGGGCAGTCAACCTCCCTGGACAGGGAAGTCTCCCTTTCCCAGACGGCCGAGGACTCTCTGCAATAGTGGCTTATTCCCACCTCATTGTCATAGCCCCCATCCTGGGCAGTGGTCACGACAGATACGAGTCTGTCAGGGTGGGGAGCAGTTTGTCTCCGCCACATGGCTCAGGGGACGTGGACTCAGCAGGAGTCCACCCTTCAGATCGATGTTCTGGAAATCGGGGCAGGGTATCTTACCCTATTAGCTTTCCAGAAGTGGCTAGAAAGAGAGCAGATCCGAATCCAGTCGGACATCTCCACAGCGGTGGCATACATCAACCACCAAGAAGGGACGCGCAGTCAGCAAACCTTCCAGGAAGTCCGGCGAATCCTCATGTGGGTGGAGGACACAGCATCCACCATATCCGCAGTTCACATCCCGGGCGTAGAAAACTGGGAAGCAGACTTCCTCAGTCGCCAGGGTATGGACGCGGGGGAATGGTCCCTTCACCCGGACGTGTTTCAGGAAATCTGTTGCCGCTGGGGGGTGCCGGACGTCGACCTAATGGCGTCTCGGCACACCAACAAAGTCTCGGCATTTATGGCACGATCGCGCGATCACAGAGCTCTGGCGGCAGACGCCTTAGTGCAAGATTGGTCGCAGTTCCGGCTCACATATGTGTTTCCACCTCTGGCACTCTTGCCCAGAGTACTGCGCAAAAATCAGATCCGATTGCGGCCGCGTCATACTCGTCGCACCAGACTGGCCGAGGAGATCGTGGTACCCGGATCTGTGGCATCTCACGGTCGGCCGACCGTGGTCACTACCAGACCGACCAGACTTACTGTCCCAAGGGCCGTTTTCTCCATCGGAATTCTGCGGCCCTGAATCTGACTGTGTGGCCTTTGTGTCCTGGATCCTAGCGTATTCAGGATTATCCCAAGGGGTCGTTGCCACCATGAGACAGGCTAGGAAGCCCACGTCTGCTAAGATCTACCACAGAACGTGGAAGATTTTCTTAATCTGGTGCTCTACTCAGGGAGTGTCTCCCTGGCCATTTGCATTGCCTACTTTTCTTTCCTTCCTACAATAGGAGTTAGAAAAGGGCTTGTCGCTCGACTCCCTCAAAGGGCAAGTCTCAGCACTATCTGTGTTTTTTCAGAAGCGTCTAGCACGTCTTTCTAAGGTGCGCACGTTCCCGCAGGGGGTTTGTCATATCGTACCCCCGTACAAGCGGCCGTTAGATCCATGGGATCTGAACAGGGTTCTAGTTGCTCTCAAGAAGCCGCCTTTCGAGCCTCTGAAGGAAGTTTCCTTTTCTCGCCTGTCACAGAAGGTGGCGTTTCTCGTTGCGATCACATCGCTTCGGCGAGTGTCTGAGCTGGCAGCTCTGTCATCCAAGGCTCCCTTCCTGGTGTTTCACCAGGACAAGGTAGTGCTGCGCCCCATTCCGGAGTTTCTCCCTAAGGTCGTATCCTCGTTTCATCTTAATCAGGATATCTCCTTACCGTCCTTTTGCACTCATCCGGTTCACCGGTATGAGAATGATTTACGTTTGCTAGATCTGGTGAGAGCACTCAGAATCTACATTTCCCGCACGGCGACCATACGCCGTTCCGATGCACTTTTTTTGTCCTTGTCGCTGGTACGCGCAAGAGGTTGCAGGCTTCTAAAGCCACCCTGGCTCGATGGATCAAAGAACCAATTCTGGAAGCCTACCGTTCTGCAGGGCTTCCGGTTCTTTCAGGGCTGAAAGCCCATTCAACCAGAGCCGTGGGTGTGTCCTGGGCACTACGACACCAGGCTTCGGCTCAACAGGTGTGCCAGGCAGCTACCTGGTTGAGTCTGCACACTTTCACCAAACATTCTCAGGTGCATACCTATGCTTCGGCGGATGCCAGCTTAGGTAGAAGAGTCCTGCAGGCGGCAGTGATTTCCCCGTAGGGGAGGGCTGTTTTGCAGCTCTAACATGAGGTATTTCTTTACCCACCCAGGGACAGCTTTTGGACGTCCCAATCGTCTGGGTCTCCCAATAGAGCGCTGAAGAAGAAGGGAATTTTGTTACTTACCGTAAATTCCTTTTCTTCTAGCTCTTATTGGGAGACCCAGCACCCGCCCTGTTGTCCTTCGGGATTTTTTTGTTGTTTGCGGGTACACATGTTGTTCATGTTGAACGGTTTTTCAGTTCTCCGATGTTACTCGGAGTTAATTTGTTTAAACCAGTTATTGGCTTTCCTCCTTCTTGCTTTGGCACTAAAACTGGAGAACCCGTGACACCACGGGGGGGTATAGCCAGAAGGGGAGGGGCCTTACACTTTTTAGTGTAGTGCTTTGTGTGGCCTCCGGAGGGCAGTAGCTATACCCCAATCGTCTGGGTCTCCCAATAAGAGCTAGAAGAAAAGGAATTTACGGTAAGTAACAAAATTCCCTTCTTACTCTTGATCTGTGTACGACCCTCCTTCTCCTCCTCTCTATCTAACCCTCAGAACAGGATGAGAAAGAGTAAAGAGAGCATCAGAACCAAGAGCAGGATTTGCTAAAGGACTTAAATCCTCTGCAATAGCAAAATGGAAGAAACCTTTTCAGATGGGCACTTTAGAAAGTGAACTGTTCATTTAAGAAGCAAGTGAACAATATAAAAATAAAATTGTACAAAGGAGTCCAGAGCCTCTAAAGCATTGATGTTGAAAGCCCATTGACCCCTATAAAACACGGGATCTGCTGCTGACAACATGCATGCTGGTGGGGGGGGGGCACAGAATAATTGTATTAATGAGCGTTCTGCCGCCATACAGTTCTGTATACCCAGGTAAAAGGGGCTATCAGGCTGCGTTCCCATGATGAGCTTTTGATGTTGCACATTTTTTGCACCTATTATGTATATTCGGTTACTTGCACTTTTTTACATGTGTTTTTATCTCGTTTCTGACAATACGTTGTTGTCTTGTTGGTGTGACATGATTTAAATCAAGGGTGGGGATCCTCCAGCTCCGCGGGTTTGACTTTCTGCGGCCCTGTGACACATTTCCGTGGAGCACAGTGCTCGGGCGGCCGTCGCGCTTTTGCTGGCTGCCAGCCCTTATATCCTACTGCATGATACGAGTGCGCGCACGCTCTCTGCGTGCGCACTCACGCTGGCCTGTGCTAGGGCTTACCTTGTGGGCGAGGTAAGTAGTGTGGGATGCGCTCAGCGCCGCACTCCATTCACAGAAGAAAAGGAGCAGCAGTTTTACCAGCCTCTTTGCTGTACATGCCTCCCGGACCTGTGGTGTGTGACTCCTCCTCGCCCAGTGCTGTCCGTGCTGCCGCCCAGTGCTGTCCGTGCTGCCGCCCAGTGCTGTCCGTGCTGCCGCCCAGTGCTGTCCGTGCTGCCGCCCAGTGCTGTCCGTGCTGCCGCCCAGTGCTGTCCGTGCTGCCGCCCAGTGCTGTTTGTGCTGCCGCCCAGTGCTGTCTGTGCTGCCGCCCAGTGCTGTCTGTGCTGCCGCCCAGTGCTGTCTGTGCTGCCGCCCAGTGCTGTCTGTGCTGCCGCCCAGTGCTGTCTGTGCTGCCGCCCAGTGCTGTCTGTGCTGCCGCCCAGTGCTGTCTGTGCTGCCGCCCAGTGCTGTCTGTGCTGCCGCCCAGTGCTGTCTGTGCTGCCGCCCAGTGCTGTCTGTGCTGCCGCCCAGTGCTGTCTGTGCTGCCGCCCAGTGCTGTCTGTGCTGCCGCCCAGTGCTGTCTGTGCTGCCGCCCAGTGCTGTCTGTGCTGCCGCCCAGTGCTGTCTGTGCTGCCGCCCAGTGCTGTCCGTGCTGCCGCCCAGTGCTGTCCGTGCTGCCGCCCAGTGCTGCCCGTGCTGCCGCCCAGTGCTGCCCGTGCTGCCGCCCAGTGCTGCCCGTGCTGCCGCCCAGTGCTGCCCGTGCTGCCGCCCAGTGCTGCCCGTGCTGCCGCCCAGTGCTGCCCGTGCTGCCGCCCAGTGCTGTCCGTGCTGCCGCCCAGTGCTGTCCGTGCTGCCGCCCAGTGCTGTCCGTGCTGCCGCCCAGTGCTGTCCGTGCTGCCGCCCAGTGCTGTCCGTGCTGCCGCCCAGTGCTGTCCGTGCTGCCGCCCAGTGCTGTCCGTGCTGCCGCCCAGTGCTGTCCGTGCTGCCGCCCAGTGCTGTCCGTGCTGCCGCCCAGTGCTGTCCGTGCTGCCGCCCAGTGCTGTCCGTGCTGCCGCCCAGTGCTGTCCGTGCTGCCGCCCAGTGCTGTCCGTGCTGCCGCCCAGTGCTGTCCGTGCTGCCGCCCAGTGCTGTCCGTGCTGCCGCCCAGTGCTGTCCGTGCTGCCGCCCAGTGCTGTCCGTGCTGCCGCCCAGTGCTGTCCGTGCTGCCGCCCAGTGCTGTCCGTGCTGCCGCCCAGTGCTGTCCGTGCTGCCGCCCAGTGCTGTCCGTGCTGCCGCCCAGTGCTGTCCGTGCTGCCGCCCAGTGCTGTCCGTGCTGCCGCCCAGTGCTGTCCGTGCTGCCGCCCAGTGCTGTCCGTGCTGCCGCCCAGTGCTGTCCGTGCTGCCGCCCAGTGCTGTCCGTGCTGCCGCCCAGTGCTGTCCGTGCTGCCGCCCAGTGCTGTCCGTGCTGCCGCCCAGTGCTGTCCGTGCTGCCGCCCAGTGCTGTCCGTGCTGCCGCCCAGTGCTGTCCGTGCTGCCGCCCAGTGCTGTCCGTGCTGCCGCCCAGTGCTGTCCGTGCTGCCGCCCAGTGCTGTCCGTGCTGCCGCCCAGTGCTGTCCGTGCTGCCGCCCAGTGCTGTCCGTGCTGCCGCCCAGTGCTGTCCGTGCTGCCGCCCAGTGCTGTTTGTGCTGCCGCCCAGTGCTGTCTGTGCTGCCGCCCAGTGCTGTCTGTGCTGCCGCCCAGTGCTGTCTGTGCTGCCGCCCAGTGCTGTCCGTGCTGCCGCCCAGTGCTGTCCGTGCTGCCGCCCAGTGCTGTCCGTGCTGCCGCCCAGTGCTGTTCGTGCTGCCGCCCAGTGCTGTTCGTGCTGCCGCCCAGTGCTGTTCGTGCTGCCGCCCAGTGCTGTGCGTGCTGCCGCCCAGTGCTGTGCGTGCTGCCGCCCAGTGCTGTCTGTGCTGCCGCCCAGTGCTGTCTGTGCTGCCGCCCAGTGCTGTCTGTGCTGCCGCCCAGTGCTGTCTGTGCTGCCGCCCAGTGCTGTCTGTGCTGCCGCCCAGTGCTGTCTGTGCTGCCGCCCAGTGCTGTCTGTGCTGCCGCCCAGTGCTGTCTGTGCTGCCGCCCAGTGCTGTCTGTGCTGCCGCCCAGTGCTGTCTGTGCTGCCGCCCAGTGCTGTCTGTGCTGCCGCCCAGTGCTGTCTGTGCTGCCGCCCAGTGCTGTCTGTGCTGCCGCCCAGTGCTGTCTGTGCTGCCGCCCAGTGCTGTCTGTGCTGCCGCCCAGTGCTGTCTGTGCTGCTGCCCGTGCTGCCGCCCAGTGCTGCCCGTGCTGCCGCCCAGTGCTGCCCGTGCTGCCGCCCAGTGCTGTCCGTGCTGCCACCCTCTCCCGACCAAGACAAACCTGGAAAAGCAGTTGTAAGATGCAGTATAATCAATATCACCAAACATCACAGCCGCACCGAAGAGAAGCCGCTCCGGCCACCACAATAGGGGTGAGTTAATTGTTTGACCAAATATATTAGGGTAGTTTTCAAGTTGATGATTTTGTGCGGCCCCCGAAGGTTGGTAGAAGATTCCAAATGGCCCCCGGCAGTAAAAAGGTTCCCCACTGCTGTAAATAAAGCTGCTTTTTATATACTTCTTGGTATTCGGCTTTGACAAAACTTGATATTCTTGTGTGCAGGCTATATGCGTTTTTTATGTGTTTCCACAGCGGAAATGCACTAAAATTGCATGCTCGGTTTTTCCTAATCTACTGCAATAATATGAGAATAATCTGCTCATAATACTCAGCGTATCTGCCAGAGACATGACATGTTGGGGATTTGAAACACGACCGCAGGTCAGATGACACTGGGTGACAGGAAAGTCACAGGGGCAGGAGACTTCTATACATCCATCCCTTTGCTGGAGCTGTAAGACGCTGCATTATTGACACAGCAGCAAAAACTCATTGTGGGAACGTAACCTAGAAGAGCGCTGGTCAGTTTGTATATAGGTGATCAACACTTCTCTATGGGCAGAAAGCGTCCTGTGTAAATGCTTCTTTAAAGGGGCAGTCCGGTACCTAAAATCTCCCTTTTAAATATACATTTTTGCACCCTAACCACTTTTGTTGTTGTTTTTATTGCACAATACCCTACAATTCTGCCTATCCAGCTAATCACTAAATGTTTTAATTCACTTCCTGTGACTAGAGATGAGTGGACCCGAACTTTAAAGTTCCTTGCTCGTACCGAACACCAAACACAGACTTTACAAGCATATCAGTGTTCGGGTGCTTTACGTATGCAAAGCTCTTGTGCGAGCATCGCTGTGCTCGGGTACGCTCGGTGCTCGGCCCAGTGTGAGCCGCTTGCAGTGGTTGATCGGCTTGCACTGGGGGTAGCAACAGCATGATCAGATGTAGAAAAATAAAAAAAAAATGAAAAAACCCTGCTTTCCCTTCCCCAGAAGTGATCTGTTCGTGGCTGGCTGCTTGTGAATGGAGACCCGAACTGCCCAATCGGTGACTTCCATTGGGGTTCAGGTCAAGTCCAGGTCCCAAACCGAACTTTATCTGAAGTCTGTTTGCACCCGCTGAACCGAACTTCCTTGGGTCCGCTCATCTCTGTGATGTTTCATTTGAGGAGTTACTATGTCACAGGCTGCACTCCCTTCCCCACAGCGCCTAAGACCCATTTTTGAACAGGCCGTCATCAGAAGGCGATGCTGTAGTTTCATTACCACCCTCTAAAGAATTTCTGGATATATGGTGAGGAAAACTGTGGGAGAGGAGAACTCAGCTTCTGTCCCTGCCACCGCAGTTGTCGTCAGAGGGTGCAGATAGTAGTGGGAGTGATATAAGCAGCGTTCCCTGATGACTATTTGTTTGAGGCGGTGATGGAAGAAGCTGTGAGGCGGCGGCGGTATAAGAAGCTCTGAGGAGGCGGTGGAAGAAGCTCTGAGGCGGCGGTGGAAGAAGCTGTGAGGCGGCGGTGGAAGAAGCTGTGAGGCGGCGGTGGAAGAAGCTGTGAGGCGGCGGTGGAAGAAGCTGTGAGGCGGCGGTGGAAGAAGCTGTGAGGCGGCGGTGGAAGAAGCTGTGAGGCGGCGGTGGAAGAAGCTGTGAGGCGGCGGTGGAAGAAGCTGTGAGGCGGCGGTGGAAGAAGCTGTGAGGCGGCGGTGGAAGAAGCTGTGAGGCGGCGGTGGAAGAAGCTGTGAGGCGGCGGTGGAAGAAGCTGTGAGGCGGCGGTGGAAGAAGCTGTGAGGCGGCGGTGGAAGACGCTGTGAGGCGGCGGTGGAAGACGCTGTGAGGCGGCGGTGGAAGACGCTGTGAGGCGGCGGTGGAAGACGCTGTGAGGCGGCGGTGGAAGACGCTGTGAGGCGGCGGTGGAAGACGCTGTGAGGCGGCGGTGGAAGACGCTGTGAGGCGGCGGTGGAAGACGCTGTGAGGCGGCGGTGGAAGACGCTGTGAGGCGGCGGTGGAAGACGCTGTGAGGCGGCGGTGGAAGACGCTGTGAGGCGGCGGTGGAAGACGCTGTGAGGCGGCGGTGGAAGACGCTGTGAGGCGGCGGTGGAAGACGCTGTGAGGCGGCGGTGGAAGACGCTGTGAGGCGGCGGTGGTGTTACTGAAACTGCTTCTATCTTTGCTCAGAGTCTTGCTGCATGATTGGTTCCAAATATGTAAACCACCAAAATGCTTTGGCTTTTCAGAGAATAAGGCTATGTGCGCACGTTGCGTATTTGCATGCAGTAACGCTGCGATCTGCACCGCAGCATACCGTAACTGCATGCATCCTGCGTCCCCAGCATAATCTATGAAGATTATGCAGGAGACGTGCGCACGTGGCGTATTGGAGCACAGCGCTTCGGCTGCTGCCCGAAGCGCGCGTTCTAAGAAATGACATGTCACTTCCTCCGTGTGCTCTGCATGCAGCCCCCGCCCTGTGTATGGGAGGGGCTGCACTCAGAGCGCATGGAATCGGCTTTTTTTTTTTCCATTACGGACTCTTTCTGCAGCGATTTGAAGCGCACGTGTGCTGTTCAAATCGCTGCAGAAATTTCTGCAGGGACAAACGCTACGTGCGCACATAGCCTAAGAATGGTGCAAGAAGAAGCCAGACGAGTGCTGCACTGGACTAGTCCCATCTATTCCTATGCTCCCCTGGCGGGCTTGTCAAACAATTTTCTTTGTGGACACGTGGCATTGTTTTGGAGATATTGGATTCATGCTGACTATGGTTTGCGTAGCCTTGACTGTGACACGTTCTCTTTATGTATATCACTGTTGTGCTGCTCGCTTTGACCTTTATAGCAGCATTCGCATTTGTCACTATTAGGCAACTTTCACACATCCGTTTTTTTGCTCTGCGGCACAATACGGTGCTCTGCAGAAAAACCGCAACTGTTTTTTTGACGCCGGTTGCGGTTTTTTTTTGCATAGACTTACATTAGTGCCGTATTGTGCCGCAGGGGCTTGCGTTCGGTCCGGTTTTTGCCGCATGCGGCAGATTTAGCCGTTGCCGCGGCCGGATCGAACGTTCCCTGCAACGTTTTTTGCTCCGGCAAAGAAAACCGCATCGCGCCGCATCCGGCTGCTGCGGCGCATTTTTCAATGCATACCTATGAAGGCCGGATGCGGCGCGATGCGGAAAAAAACGTATCCGGTCGCCGCATGTGTTTTTTTTCCACTGCGCATGCTCAGTAGCGTGCCGCAACCGGAAAAAAAACGGACGGGCCGCATGTAAAAACTTGTGCAAAGGATGCGGTGTTTTCGCCGCATCCGTTGCATAGTTTTCACAGCCGGATTGAGCCGCAGTGCTCAAACCGGATGTGTGAAAGTAGCCTTAGGCTACATGCGCACGCTGCTTTTTTTTTCCTGCTTTTTTGGCTGCAGTTTTGTTGTCAGAACTTTCTGACATTTGACTTCCCAACAAAGTCTATGAGAAGTCAGATTTGTCATGCGCACGTTGCAGTTTTTGTCAGCGTTTTATTTGTCAAAGGTTTGTGACAAATAAAATGCAGCATGTTCATTCTTCTTGTGTTTTTGTCAACATTTGTCACAAAAACGCAGCAAAAACGCAGGGTGTGAAAAACTCACCAAAAACGCACCTAAAATGACATGCGTTTTTTGTGACATTTCCAGACTCTCTCTGACAAGGTGCAGTTTTGGCTGCAGTTTGTGAACACGAAAAAGAAACAGCGTGCGCATGTAGCCTTAGTATGTGTGGCTATTTCATGCCATTCTTCTTCCAGGCCTGTCCGTATCTTTTTCCCTAATGGATTTTCTGGTGTTATAATCTGATTTTTTTTTTTCTCATGCAGCAAGAGATGTATTTCAGATGCTAAAGAAACCAAATTATAAGAAGCTGGAACTTCAAGTATATGCTACATTTTTTGAAATCTACAGTGGTAAAGTAAGTGTGTAGTGACATAAATTGGGCTTCGGATGTAAAGATACTTTGATTGGCTTCTTATATATTCAGATTGCAAATGTTTTGCTTAATGGCAACATCACTGGTAATATGCGGCTATTCCAAGCACATTAGATGGTCCCATTTCTTGTGGATTTTATCAATTACTGTTCTGAATACTTCCATGTGCACAAGTAAATAAGGACATGAAAACCATTTTTCCAATACCCTCTCACATTATACTTATGGAATAGTGTTCACACTTTATAATGGGTGTGCTAGTATTTCTTTAAATGCATGAAAGGGAATCTGACAGGATTTTGCTATGTAATCTAAGAGCATCATATTGTAGAGGCTGAAGCCCTGATTCCAGCGATGTCACTTATCAGGTTGTGTGTTGATGTTTCAACAATATAAATGTTTTATCAGCAAGAGATTATCACGCCATAACAAGACTCTGTGTCTCGTGTCATCTCATCATGCTGCTCTATGTAACCCCGCCCCCCACCACTGATTGGCTGCTTTCTGTCAATATACACAGTGTACGCAGAAAGCAACCAATCAGTGGTAGGGGGCGGGGTTATACACAGCTCAGTATTTCAAGTTCTGCAGCACAGAATACAAGGATTTCTTCGGCGCTCCATTGGGAGACCCAGACGATTGTTTTCTGACGATTGGGTGTATAGCACTGCCTCCGGAGGCCACACAAAGCATTACACTAAAAAGTGTAAGGCCCCTCCCCTTCTGGCTATACACCCCCAGTGGGATCACTGGCTCACCAGTTTTCTGCTTTGTGCGAAGGAGGTCAGACATCCACGCATAGCTCCACTGTTTTTAGTCAGCAGCAGCTGCTGACTATGTCGGATGGAAGAAAAGTGGGCCCATATGGGGCCCCCAGCATGCTCCCTTCTCACCCCACTTTTGTCGGGTGTTTGTTAAGGTTGAGGTACCCATTGCGGGTACGGAGGCTGGAGCCCACATGCTGCTTTCCTTCCCCATCCCCCCTCAGGGCTCTGGGCGAAGTGGGATCTTACAGGTCTCCAGGCACTGAGACCGGGCTCCATCCACAGACCCAGAGAACCTGCTGGATATGGAGCTGAGTATCGTCAGGGACAGGCCCTGCTACATTAAGGTACTCTGTGTCCCCGGGTAAGCGCGCACACACACACCAGCATTGCTGGGAGTGTTAGTGCGCCGGGGGTAACAGCGCGGTGCGCTCGTGCTATTATTCACTGCAGCTTAGCTGAGTGAATTTATGTATTGGGAACTGCCGCGCCGGCCGCTGCTGGGTGTTTTTTACATTGTGGCGCGGCTGGGACTTGTGGTGCGCCGGGGACTTACGCGCTGGCCGTGCACATGGACGGCCGCGCTTATTACTCGAGTCCCCGGCTTTGCGGCCTAGTTTTCGTTTCGTTCCCGCCTCCAGCCCTGCCAGTCAGGGGAGAGGCGGGACGCTGTACAGACAGTCAGCGCCGAGGGCTGGAGTCTGCTTTGCATTCTCCAGCCCCCTTCACTGGACACAGTGGGACGCCAGTTTCCCGCTCTTGGCTGGGGCACGCCCACGGCCCGCCCCTCGTCACACGAGCTGGAGAAGGACGCCGGCAGCCATTCCTGCACGCAGTCCGAGCTGGGGAACGGAGACATGCTCTGGGCAACCAACACAGGGCTCTGGCGACCACACACCCGCGTTATAGGCGGGCGGTAAGCAGCACCTGAAGTGCTGACCCCACTAAATACCGAAGTGTCCATTTGTATTTTATGCTTGTATGCACAGCAGGAGAAATCCTTTTTCAATACACTGCACTGTAGGTCGCTATCTTTGGCTATATGCCCTCCTAGATGGCGAGATAACAGCAGCAAAAAGCAAGGGTGCTAAGGCACAGGTTTTCTAGGCTGCTTGTATTGCATGTGCTGAAGTGTTCATTTGTACTTATGCTTGTATGCTATACATTGCACTGTACGGTCGCTACTCTGGGCTATATTCTCCTAGATGGCTGGACAACAGCAGAAAAAAGCAAGGGTGCCAAGGCACAGGTTTTCTATGCTGCTTGTATTGCATGTGCTGAAGTGTTTATGCTTGTATGCCATACTTTGCATAGATGGCTTGAATACAGCAGCAAAAAAGCAACAAGGCTTCCTATGCTGTTTTTTCCTGCATGTGATACTGTTCCACCGGCATGACCCCCATTGTGTGCAAGCTCCCCTGTAGCACTTGGTCAGCCGGGGTCTCTACCCTGTCCAGGGACAGGGACGGAGTTGCAGTTTCGGCTGATAGATTGTCATGGGATAGAGACTTTGCAGTCCAGACAGGCCATGGGCAATCTTGATTAATGCTCCCTGACCACCCTCATTTGGAACGTAATCAGTGCTCCGGGGGGGTCCCAGGCATTCCAGGGTGAAGGCTCTGACACGGACGGCAGTCCCAGACAGCCTAAGCTAGCTCGCTGGGTGCGGCACTCGGCTTCATCACTGGTCAAGGTCCCAGCAAGGACTCTCTGTATGATGAGGCAGACGTAGCTGATCAGGGCTTTGGTCCTGACACCGCTCTCAATCCGGATACACCGGATGGTGACGCCATAGTGAATGATCTTATAGCGTCCATCAATGGAATGTTGGATATTTCTCCCTCAGCTCCCCCATTGGAGGAGTCAGCTTCACAGCAGGAGAAATCCTTTTTCAGTACTCATGCGTATATTGCGTATTTTTCTGGCCACGCTGACTTCAGAGAAGCAGTTCAGAAACACCACGCTTACCAGATAAGCGTTTTCTCCAAACGTTTTAAGGATACACGTTATCCCTTTCCCCTGACGTGGTAAAGCACTAGACCCAGGGTCCAAAGGTGGATCCCCCAATCTCCAGGCTTGCGGCTAGATCCATAGTTGCAGTGGAGATGGGACTTCACTTAAAGATGCCATTGACAGACAGATGGACCTCTGGTTGAAATCTGTCTGTGAAGCTATCAGTGTGTCGGTTGCTCCGGCATTCGCAGCCGTATGGGCACTCTATCCTATTTCAGCTGGGCTTGCGCAGCTGGTCTTGAGCACATGTACATCTGTGCCGCAGGTAGTGTCCTTAACCTCGCAATGTCTGCATTGCGACTTACCCTAGTAATGCTGTCCTGGAGGGACAGTCGAGGTTGGTCCTTCCCAGGCTCGGGCAGGTCCCAATTGTCCTCGTCCAAAAGGACTCAAAAGGCTCAGAGGGGCTCAGTTTCCGGCCGGGCTCAATCACGCCCAAGGAAGGCAGCAGGAGGAACCGCTACCAAGGCGGTCTCCTCATGACTTTCAGCTCTCTCTCTCCGCATCCGCGGTTGGTGGCAGAATCTCCCGCTTGGCGACATTTAGCTGCCACAGGTCACAGACCGGTGGGTGAGAGACATTTTGTCTCACGTGTACAGGATAGAGCTCTGTTCTCGTCCTCCGACTCGATTCTTCAGAACCCCCCCCCCTCCCCCCACCGAGCCGATGCTCTTCTGCAGGCAGAAGAAGTGGTAATCCCTGTTCCTCTTCAGGAACAAGACACGGTTTTTTCCTCCAATCTGATTGGGGTGCCAAAAAAGGGGTGGCTCTTTCCGTTCCGTTCTGGACCTAAAACTGCTCACCAAGCACGTGAAGGCCAGGCGGTTCCGGATGTAACCTCCGCTCCGTCATTGCCTCAATGTCGCAAGGAGCTTTCCTAGCATCAATAGACATCAGGATGCTTATCTCCACGTGCCGATTGCTCCAGAGCACCAGCGTTTGCTACGTTTTCGTTATTGAAGACGAGCATCTTCAGTGCGTAGCCCTGCCCTTCGGTCTGGCGACAGACCTACGGGTTTTCACCAAGTTCAGGGCAGCAGTGGGAGCAGTCCTGCACTCTCAGGGTCACTCTGTGATCCTTACTGGGACGATCCACTTGTCAAGGCACCCTCTCAAGAGGCATGCCGACACAGCCTGAACGTGGCGCTGGAGACTCTCCAGAGTTTCGGGTGGATCATCAACTTTTCAAGGTTACATCGGGCACCGACCCAATCGCTGACATATCTGGGCATGGAGTTTCACACTCCCTCAGCGATAGTGAAGCTTTCCGCTGGACAAGCAGCGTTCACTACAGACGGGGGTGCAGTCTCTCCTTCAAGGCCAGTCACACCCCTTAAGACGCCTCATGCAGAGGCAGTCACTTTCGCGCAGTTTCATCTGCGTCCACTTCAATGGGACATGCTTTGCCAATGGGTTGGGGAGTCGACGTCCCTAGACAGGAACGTTTCCCTTCTCAGACGGTCAAGGACTCTCTTCAGAGGAGTCCATCCTTCAGATCAATGTTCTGGAAATCTGGGAAGTGTATCTTGCCCTGCAAGCCTTCCAGCAGTGGCTGGAAGGAAAACAGATCCGAATTCAGTCGGACAATTCCACAGCGGTGGCAGACATCGCCCACCAAGGCGGAACACGCATCGCCAAGCCTACCAGGCAATCCGGCGGATTCTGATGTGGGTGGGGGACAGAGCATCCACCATATCCGCAGTTCACATCCCGGGAGTAGGAAATTGGGAAGCAGACTTCCTCAGTCGCCTGGGTATGGACGCAGGGGAATGGCCTCTGCACCCAGAATGGTGTCAGGAAATCTGTAGCCGCTGGGGGATGCCGGACGTCGACCTAATGGCGTCTCGGCACAACAACAAGGTCCCGATTTTCATGGCGCGGTCTCACGAGCAAAGTGCTCTGGCGGCAGGCGCCCTAGTTCAGGATTGGTCGCAGCTCCAGCTACCCTATGTGTTCTACCTCTGGCACTGTTGCCCAGAGTGCTACGCAAGCTCAGCTCCGCTTGCCGCCGCGCCATCCTCGTCGTCCCAGACTGGCCGAGGAGGTCGTGGTTCCCGGATCTGTGGCATCTCACGGTCGGCCAACCGTGGGCACTCTCAGACCGGCCAGACTTACTGTCCCAAGGGCCGTTTTTTCCACTGAATTCTACGGCCCTGATCCTGACTGTGTGGCCATCGAGTCCGAGATCCTAGCGTCTTCAGGATTATCTCAAGACGTCATTGCCACCATGAGACGGGCTAGGAAGCCGGCGTCTGCCAAGATCTACCACAAAACGTGGAAGATATTCTTATCTTAGCGCTCTGCTCAGGGAGTGTCTCCCTGGACATTTGCATTGCCTACTTTTCCTTCCTTCCTGCAATTTGGTTTGGGAAAAGGTTTGTCGCTCGGCTCTCTTAACGGACGAGTCCCAGCGCTGTCTGTATTCTTTCAGAAGCGCATAGTACGACTTCCTCAGGTACGCACGTTCCTGCAGGGGGTTGGTCACATTGTCCCTCCGTACAAGAGGCCGTTAGACCCATGGGATCTGCACAGGGTACTACTTGCTCTCCAGGAGCCGCCCTTTGAGCCTCTGAGGGATGTTTTTTCACTTTCTCGACTGTCACAGAAAGTGGCCTTTTTTGGTAACGGTCACGTCTCTTCAGAGAGTGTCCGAGCTAGCAGCGCGGTCATCCAAAGCCCCTTTCCTGGTTTTTCACCAAGACAAGGTAGTGCTGCGCCTGATTCCGGGTTTTCTCCCTAAGGTGGTATCCCCCTTTCATCTCAGTCAGGATATCTCCTTACCTTCCTTTTGTCCTCATCCAGTTCATCGATATGAATTGGATTTGCATTTGTTGGATCTGATGAGAGCGCTCAGAATCTACTTTTCCCGCACGGCGCCCCTGCGCCGCTCGGATGCACTCTTTATACTTGTCGCTGGTCAGCGCAAAGGGTCGCAGGCTTCCAAAGCCACCCTGGCTTGATGGATCAAGGAACCAATTCTTGAACCCTACCGTTCTGCTGGGCTTCCGGTTCCATCAGGGCTGAAGGCCCATTCTACCAGAGCCGTGGGTGCGTCCTGGGCATTACGACACCAGGCTACGGCTCAACAGGTGTGCCAGGCAGCTACCTGGTCGAGTCTGCACACTTTCACCAAACATTATCAGGTGCATACCTATGCTTCGGCGGACGCCAGCCTAGGTAGAAGAGTCCTGCAGGCGGCAGTTGCCTCCTCGTAGGGGAGGGCTGTCTTTGCAGCTCTAACATGAGGTATTTCTTTACCCACCCAGGGACAGCTTTTGGACGTCCCAATCGTCTGGGTCTCCCAATGGAGCGCCGAAGAAGAAGGGAATTTTGTTACTTACCGTAAATTCCTTTTCTTCTAGCTCCTATTGGGAGACCCAGCACCCGCCCTGTTGTCCTTCGGGATTTTTGGTGGTTTTTCGGGTACACATGTTGTTCATGTTGAATGGTTTTCAGTTCTCCGATGTTACTTCGGAGTGAATTTGTTTAAACCAGTTATTGGCTTTCCTCCTTCTTGCTTTTGCACTAAAACTGGTGAGCCAGTGATCCCACTGGGGGTGTATAGCCAGAAGGGGAGGGGCCTTACACTTTTTAGTGTAATGCTTTGTGTGGCCTCCGGAGGCAGTGCTATACACCCAATCGTCAGAAAACAATCGTCTGGGTCTCCCAATAGGAGCTAGAAGAAAAGGAATTTACGGTAAGTAACAAAATTCCCTTCTTTATCACAGCTGCTGCACCCAGTATACTAAGTGACACATTGCTGAAATCAGGGTCTCTGACCATATGTAATCCTGGTCTCAGATTACATATGAATTACCAGGTGACAGATTCACTTTAAGTTCCCAATTCATGAATTATGGATTTCTTTGTCGCTCCATTGGGAGACCCAGACAATTGGGTGTATAGCTTCTGCCTCCGGAGGCCACACAAAGTATTACACTTTAAAAAGTGTAACCCCTCCCCTCTGCCTATACACCCTCCCGTGGATCACGGGCTCCTCAGTTTTATGCTTTGTGTGGAAGGAGGCACACATCCACTCATGCATTCTCATATTAGTTATATCGGTTGGAAGAAAAGAGGGCCCCCACGGGGCCCCCGGCATGTTCCCTTCTCACCCCACTACGTCGGCGGTGCTGTTAAGGTTGAGTTACCCATTGCGGGTACAAAGGCCGGAGCCTCATGCCGTCTCCTTCACCATCCCTTAGCGGCTCTGGGAGAAGTGGGATCCTGAACGGTCATCCAGTTGCTGGGACCGTGCTCCCTCCGCAGCCCCTGTGGGAATCTGCCGGACCGGAGTCTATTCAACCTCAGGGACCGGGCCCTGCAACTCTAAGGTACTCTGTGTCCCCATTGGGGACGGTGCAGGAGCGCACCTTCTTCCCGGACGCTGCGGCAGCTGCTGAATTGAGAAGGCCGGCGGACTTCCGCGCCGACCGTGCCTGCTTGTCGGGCGCGGTCTCAAATTTAGTCCCCGGCTTCATCGCGGCCTAGTCGCAAAAATCCCGCCCCCGGGCCTGCCTGTCAGGGGTAAGGGCGGGACTGCCGACCTGACGTCGGATTTGAGGGCTGGAGCATCCTGCATGTTTCCTCCCCCCTCACTGATCACTGTGGGGACCCCAGATTCCCGCACTTTCCTGGCGCCGCCCACGGCTCCACTCCTCCCCTGAGATCTCCGGCAGCCATTTTTTGGGCATTCTGCCGGTGGAGGATTCTCAGGAACAGCTCTGCAGCTCCGGGGGACCTAAGGCTGGGAATCTGGAGGCACACACTCCGCTTGTTAGCGGTCGGTAAGCCACACCGGTCACCCGGTGCTGGTCCCCCCTAGGGTGCCGGAATAGATACGTATTTATATATATATTTCTGTTCGGTCGGGCTGTATACCCTGTTTTTTGCCCATATACCCTCAGTGATCATTCTCCTAGGAGACAACAGCATGTCGTCCACAAGGAGCAAAGCTGTTAAGGCACAGGGGTTTTTTGCGGCCTGTACCTCTTGTGGGGCTATGTTACCTGCGGGTTCCACCTACCCTCACTGTGAGCAATGCTCGACCCCTGTTTCACTTGCTCAGCCGGAGCCTCGGTCACTAGTGGACCCCTCGGCTCATGTAGACCCCCCCTGCTCCCCCTGTCCAGGCGGCAGGGACAGAGTTCTCCTCTTTTGCTGAGAAACTCTGAGTCACTTTCACAATCCATGGCTCAGTCTATGGACAAATGGTCTGCCAAGCTGCTAGAAGCTTTGCAGTCCAGACCGGTCCTTACACAGGCCCCGGCCCCTGTTGGATCGTCACCTCCAGGCCCCTCTCGGTCCGAGCCACAGCGCGCTCCCGGGTTGGGCCCTAGGTCCCACGCGGAGGACTCCTGCCAGGACCACAGTCCTAGACAGGCTAAGCGGGCTCGCTGGGAATCTTCCCCGACTTCTTCACGCTGCTCGGGTTCCCAGCTTGAGGACTCTCTGGAGGACGAGGCGGACGTCGCAGCTCAGGGTTCTGACCCTGACGTCGCCCTTAACCTCGATACACCTGAGGGGGACGCATTAGTGAATGATCTTATCTCGTCCATCAACCAGGTGTTGGATCTCTCTCCCCCGCCTCCTACTGTGGAGGAGTCGGCGTCTCAGCAGGAGAAACACCAGTTTCGGTTCCCCAAACGTACACGTAGTGCGTTCTTCGATCACTCTAACTTCAGAGACGCTGTCCAGAAGCCCAGAGCAGTTCCGGACAAGCGCTTTACTAAGCGCCTCACTGACACGCGTTACCCCTTCCCCGCTGAAGTCGTTAAGGGGTGGGCTCAATGTCCCAAGGTGGATCCTCCAGTCTCTAGATTGGCGGCTAGATCTGTGGTATCGGTGGCAGATGGCTCATCGCTAAAGGATGCCACTGACAGGCAGATAGAGCTCCTGGTGAAGTCCATCTATGAGGCCACGGGCGCGTCTTTTGCCCCGGCCTTTGCAGCCGTGTGGGCACTCCAAGCTATCTTGGCTTGTCTGACCGAGATTAATGCTGTCACACGTAATTCTGCTCCGCAAGTTGCGTCTTTGACTTCTCAAGCGTCAGCTTTTTCTTCCTACGCCATGAACGCAGTCCTAGACTCTGCTAGCCGTACAGCTGTGGCATCCGCTAACTCTGTGGCAGTCCGCAGGGCCATGTGGCTGCGCGAATGGAAGGCAGACTCTGCCTCCAAGAGGTTCTTAACCGGTTTGCCGTTTTCTGGCGAACGCTTGTTTGGCGAACGATTGGTTGAGATTATTAAGGAATCCAAGGGAAAGGACTCCTCCTTACCCCAGTCCGGACCTAAGAGACCTCAACAACGGAAAATACAATCGAGGTTTCGGTCCTTTCGTCCCTCCGCCAAGCCCCAATCCTCTTCGTCCAGCAGGCAGGAGAAAGGCCAGAGGAACTCCTATGCGTGGCGGTCCAAGTCACGCCCCCAAAAGGCCGCAGGAGGCACTGCCTCCAAGGCGGCCTCCTCATGACTCTCGGCATCCCCTAACCGCATCCTCGGTCAGTGGCAGGCTCTCCCGCTTTGGCGACGCCTGGTGGCCACATGTTCAAGACCGATGGGTGAGAGACATTCTGTCTCACGGTTACAGGATAGAGTTCAGCTCCCGTCCTGCGGCTCGTTTCTTCAGAACCTCTCCGCCCCCCACTCATCTTGCGTTTCGCCATCAGGGACGAACACCTTCAGTTCGTGGCATTGCCTTTCGGCCTGGCGACAGCTCCACGGGTTTTCACCAAAGTCATGGCATCCGTCGTGGCGGTCCTACACTCTCAGGGCCACTAGGTGATTCCCTACCTAGACTATCTCCTAGTCAGGGCCCCTTCTCGGGTGGCGTGTCAACACAGCCTTACAGTCGCTCTGACGACTCTCCAGCAGTTCGGGTGGATCATCAACTTCCCGAAATCCAAGTTGACACCGACCCAATCACTGACTTACCTCGGGATGGAGTTTCATACACAGTCAGCGGTAGTCAAGCTACCGCGAGACAAACAGCTTTCTCTGCAGGCAGGGGTGCAATCACTTCTTCGGAATCAGTCACACCCCTTAAGGCGCCTCATGCACTTCCTGGGGAAGATGGTGGCAGCGATGGAGGCAGTGCCGTTCGCGCAATTCCATCTACGGCAGCTCCAATGGGACATTCTCCGCAAATGGGACAGGAGTTCGGCTTCCCTCGACAGGACCGTCTCTCTTTCCCTTGCAACCAAGACATCACTTCAGTGGTGGCTCCTTCCCAATTCTCTATCGCAGGGAAAATCCTTCCTACCTCCAACCTGGGCTGTGGTCACCACGGACGCGAGCCTGTCAGGGTGGGGAGCGTTTTTTCTCCACCACAGGGCTCAGGGAATCTGGACTCCGATAGTCTTCCCTTCAGATCAATGTTCTGGAAATAAGGGCAGTGTATCTAGCCCTATTGGCTTATCAGCGGTGACTGGAGGGCAGGCAGATCCGTATCCAGTCGGACAACGCCACTGCCGTTGCATACATCAACCACCAAGGCGGCACTCGCAGTCGTCAAGCCTTCCAGGAAGTCCGGCGGATTCTGCAGTGGGTGGAAGCCACAGCCTCCACCATCTCCGCAGTTCAAATCCCGGGCGTAGAAAACTGGGAAGCAGATTTTCTCAGTCGTCAGGGCATGGATGCGGGGGAATGGTCTCTGCACCCAGAAGTGTTTCGAGAGATCTGTCGCCGCTGGGGAACGCCGGGCGTCGATCTCATGGCGTCACGGCACAACAACAAAGTCCCGGCATTCATGGCACGGTCTCAGGATCACAGAGCTCTGGCGGCGGACGCGTTAGTTCAGGACTGGTCGCAGTTCCGACTGCCTTATGTGTTTCCTCCTCTGGCGATGCTGCCCAGAGTGTTACGCAAGATCAGGTCCGACTGCCGTCGCGCCATTCTCGTCGCTCCAGACTGGCCGAGGCGGTCGTGGTACCCGGATCTGTGGCATCTCACGGTGGGTCAGCCGTGGGCGCTTCCAGACCGCCCAGACTTGCTGTCACAAGGGCCATTTCTTCATCGTTCCTTATGGGAGACCCAGACCATGGAATGTATAGCTTCTGCCTCCGGAGGACACACAAAGTACTACACTAAAAGTGTAGCTCCTCCCTCCGAGCATATACACTCCCCGGATGACAAATCCAACCAGTTCAATGCTTTGTGTTCAGGAGGTCACACACACACACACATGCATTCTCTGATTTTTGATTTTTGATTTTTTGATTTCAAAGATTTGGAAGAAAACGGGTCCAATCTGGACTCCCGGCATGTCCCTTCTCACCCCACTGTGTCGGCGGTGCTGTTAAGGTTGATTTTACAAGGCTGGAGCCTTCACATGCCGCGCTCCTTCACCATCCTCTGAGGCTCTGGCTTGAAGTGGGAGCCATCACGGTTCTCACTGCTTTGCAGGAGACCGGTCTCCATCCGCAGCCCTTTTCAGGATCCTGGCACCTCCCAGGGACCTGGCACCTGCGTCTCACAAGCTAAGTACTGAGACGTTATTACCACAGACAGTGGTCTTTCCAGGGGTCCCTTGTACTTTATATGTTTAGGAGAGTGTGTTTTATAACTGTGTTAACATTTCCGGCCGGTTCTCCAGTTCTCACTGGAGAACCGCGCCGATGGTGCCTGCACGCTGGCCGCATGTTTAAATCTAGGCCCCAGCTTCGCCTGAGGCCTAGTTTCGATTCTCTACCCCTGCATGTCAGTCAGTGCAGAGGGACGGTGTGGCTCCGCCCAGCGGCTGTTCAGCACAGGGAACGGACACTCCTCACTGAGGAAGGATTCCCTCCCCTGTATACCTCATTTGCCCTCCAGATCCTGCTCTCAGAGTAGGCCCCGCCCCCTCTCCTTGCTCCGGCGCCATTTTCTCAGCGTTCTCAATGTCTGCATTAACCACATTGTGACAAATGGAGGCCTGGGCTGGGGGATCTGGAGGGCACAGAGATGTCCCTATGTCAAACGGTCTGGCAAGCCACAACCTCCGGTTGTGCAGCTGCTTATATACTCTGTTTATATACTCTGCTGGGGGTCATTCTGGACAGAGCCCCCACTTCTGCAGCATGTCTCACATCAGAGCAAGGCTGTTCTTATTATACACTGCATGTAGACTCGTACTGCCTGTACCGAGCACATAACCACATTGGGATGCTTGCTCTAACATAGTGGTCTCTCAGCCTGGAAGCTCATCAGTGGTCCCTCCAGCTGCTCCGGCTCCGGTGGCTGATCCCCCGGTTTGGGCAGAATCCCTCTCTCCAGGGGACAGCTGTCCCGGACACTGCTGAGCATGCATCAGCCCCCTTCTCAGGGCGCTTCTGCTGCTACGGCTCGCTCAGCAAAGCTCACAGAGGATTCCTCATCTGGTCTCAGTCCCCGTCCTCCTAAAATGGAGTCGCAGGGTCCCCTTTCCTTCCTCGTCCCGCAGCTCTGATTCACGAGCCGACTCGCAGGACGAGGAGGATGCTTTTTCTAGGGGCTCGGACGCTACGTCATGTACGTTGATCTGTCCGAAGGTGACGCAGATGCTAATGATTTGATTGCGTCCATTATATTTGTACTGGACTTCAATCAGCCTGTATCAGGGGTGCATTCCATTCTGGCAGAAAGGCATTAGTATACCTTAAGAGAACAAGGAGTGTGTTCCTTAACCACTCCAGTTTGTCACCCCACTGTGTCCAAGCCCAGAGCCTGTCCTGACAGACGCTTCCCAAAGCGTGGTTCTGATGACTGTTTCCCCCTCCCACCAGTGGTGGTCAGGGAGTGGGCTCATTCACCAAGGGTGGACCCTCCGGTGTCTAGGCTTTCAGCCCGGACAGTTGTATCAGTGGCTGACGGCTCCTCTCTAAGGATCCCACTGTCCGCCAGGTTGTCCTTCTGGCCAAATCTATATATGAGGCAGCAGGGGCCTCGTTCTCCCCATCTTTTGCAGCAGTGCGGGCTCTCAAAGCCATCTCTGCTTCTCTAGAGGAGATGCATCCCCTCACCTAGGGACTTTAGGCCCGAAGTGGTTGCCTTAACTTCCAGGCTTCAGTCTTTTCATCCTAGGCCATGTCTGCCATGCTGGAGACTGTCACCGCACTGCGGTGGCCTCGACTACTTCCCTCGCTATCCGCAGGCTCCTGTGGCTTCGAGAGTGGAAGGCAGATGCTTTTCAGAAGTTCCTTGCTGGGTTCCCTTTGCTGGGACCAGTCTATTCGGTGAACAACTGGATGAAATTATTACGGAAGTTTTTTGGCAGGAAGAGTACTTCCATGCCACAAACCCAGGAAACCTGTCCAGAGCAGGAACCAGATGAGGTTTCGTTCCTTTCGTTCCTCTAACTGGTCGTCCTCTAAGCCCTCGGCCTCGTCCACTAACTCAGCCAAGGTCCGTAAATCAACTGGCGCATGAAGACGCGTCCTCAGAAGTCCGCAGGAGCTACGGCCACCAGGCAGCCTCCTCTTGTTTATCTGGCCGCGCCAGCAACGTCCTTGGTCGGTGGCAGGCTCTCCCGCTTGGGCGACGTGTGGTTTCAACACGTCTTCGATCAGGGGGTGTGGGTTACCATCTCCCACGGCTACAGAATGGAATTCTTTCCAGGCCGCCAAACAGATTTTTCTGTCAACTCCCCCCTGCTCCAAGGCCGCCGCATTCTCACAGGCCGTGGCATTCTTGCAGGCCAATGGAGTAATTGTACCAGTTCTCAACTGGGAACGGTTCTGAGATTTTTACTCAAAACTCTTCCTAGTCCCCGAAAGGGACGGTGCTTTCCGACCTGGATCTCAAGCTTCTCAACAAGCATGTCAGCTGCGGCATTTTTGCATGGAATCTCTGCGATCAGTCAATGACCCAAGGAGATTTCTTAGCATCCATCGACATCAGAGATGTCTTTCTACTTGTGCCAACCGCAGTTTCTCACCAGCGTTGGCTACGTTTTGTAATCGAAGAGGAACATTTCCAATTCGTGGCTCTCCCCTTCGGGTTCGCCACGGCCCCTCGTGTATTCACAAGGTCATGACAGCAGTGGTTGCGGTTCTGCACCTCCAGGGGTTGGTAGTGTTTCCTTTCCTGGACGACCTTCTAGTAAGGCTTCATCCAGTGCAGACTGTCAGTGGACTGTCTCGCTCACTC
The DNA here is from genome assembly GCF_048569485.1 of Anomaloglossus baeobatrachus. Taxonomy (NCBI): domain Eukaryota; kingdom Metazoa; phylum Chordata; class Amphibia; order Anura; family Aromobatidae; genus Anomaloglossus; species Anomaloglossus baeobatrachus. The sequence goes on along the minus strand of NC_134353.1, from coordinate 872,425,471 downwards.
TCAGCGGAGTGTCTCGCTCACTCTCGCCACGCTTGCAAGTCCACTCTGACCTTGCGTCCCTAGGGATGCAATTCCAGACTTTGCTGGCACTTGTGAAGCTGCCCTTAGTCAAACAGCAGTCCCTTCATCTGGCGGTTCGCTCTCTGCTGAGACTCCGCCGTCATTCCATCAAGTGCTGGGTCAGATGGTGGCGTCAATGGAAGCTCCGCTGTTGGGACAAGCGGACCTCTTCCTTGCACAGGCTGGTGGCTCTGTCGCCACAGACCAGGAGCTCTCTTTAGTGGTGGCTTCGGCCCCTCTCTCTGAGGGACGCTCTTTTCTGGCCCCGTCCTGGGTGATTCTCACCACGGACGCCAGTCTATCCGGCTGGGGAGCAGTGTTTCTCCACCACAGAGCACAGGGCACTTGGACTCCGTCCGAATCAGCCCTCTCAATCAATGTGCTGGAAATCAGGGCTGTACTCCTAGCTCTCGTAGTTTTTCTTCAGCGCTCTATTGGGAGACCCAGACGATTGGGGTATAGCTACTGCCCTCTGGAGGCCACACAAAGCACTACATTAAAAGTGCAAGGCCCCTCCCCCTCTGGCTATACCCCCCCCCGTGGTATCACGGGTTCTCCAGTTTTAGCTTTGTGTGCGAAGGAGGTCAGACATTCCATGCATAGCTCCACAGATTTTAGTCAGCAGTAGCTGCTGACTGTTTCGGATGGAAGAAAAGAGGACACATATAGTGTTCCCAGCATGCTCCCTTCTCACCCCTGGATGGTGTTGTAAGGTTGAGGTACCTATTGCTGGTACAGGGCTGGAGCCTGACATGCTGTTTTCCTTCCACATCCCCTTGTAGGGCTCTGTGGAAGTGGGATCCTGCCGGCCTCTCAGCTCTGACGCCGGGCTCCATCCACAGACCCATAGCACCTGATGGATTCGGAGCAGGAGTACGATCAGGGACAGGCCCTGCATCATACAGGTACTCTGTGTCCCCGGCAGGCACAGACACACTCCGGGCTGGCTGGGTGTTGTAGTGCGCCGGGGACCGCAACGTGGAGTTGGTGTCCCTACAGATTACTGGGGGACTTTTTTGTGTATGGGAACGCAGCGCCGACCCCCTCTGGACCGGGCGGCGCTGCTGTGACTTGTGGTGCGCCGGGGATCCGCCGTCCGCGCTTTTACGGCGGCGGCGGTTATAAATTTAGTCCCCGGCTTTTTGGGCCTAGGACGCCGGCAGCTCCGATTCGTTCCCGCCCCCACCCTGTCAATCAGGGTAGGGGAGAGACGCTGTTCGCTAGCAGCGACGAAGGCTGGAGCCTGATTTACATGCTCCAGCCCTCACACTAGGCACAGAGGGAAGCAGGCTTCCCGCTCTTGGCCAGGAACGCCCAGGGCCCGCCCCCCTTCCTCTCTCGAGACGCCGGCAGCCATTACATGCATGCCTGGCTGGAGGAAGGACGCAAGGCTCTGGGAGACCTGGACTAGGGGCTATCTGGCGACCACACACCCGCTTTTTAAGCGGGCGGTAAGCGATTTTTCTGTGCTGGTCCCTCTAGTGCCTCACGGTGTATCAGTGTACTGGGTACAGATATATAGATATTGTATTTCTTGCACTGTGAGGTGCGCTTCTGGCTGCATATCCCAGATCGCTCTGTGGAAGCAGCAACATGTCATCCTCAAAACGCAAGGCGGCCAAGGCAAAAAGGGCTGTGTATACTGCGTGTGCTGCATGTGGGGCTAATCTACCAGCAGGCTCCGATGACCCCCATTGTGTGCAATGCTCCGACCCGGTGCTGCTTCGCCAGCCGGAGTCAGGAGAGGTAGCGACCCAGGCTGAGACGCTTGTAAGTTCTGCCCCGGTGACAGGGACAGACTTTGCAGTTTTTGCAGATAATATGTCTGTGTCTATGGCAAAAATCCTTGAAACCTTGCAATCTATGCATGGGGCTCAGTCTCTGGGCACGGCGAGGCCTCTGTCCTCAGGTCCCCCTTACTTGGAATGTATCCAGCCCACAGGGGGGTCCCCGGCTTCACAGGCCGAGGATTATGACTCAGATGATGGCCCCAGCCACCCTAAGCGAGCTCGCTGGGAAAGACCCTCGACGTCTTCACACTGCTCAGGGTCTCAGCGCAATCAGTCTCCCTGTGATGTGTCTGATGAGAGTGATCAGGAATCCACTCCTGGAACCCCTCTCAACCTGGATACCCCGGATGGGGATGCCATGGTAAACGACCTTATCTCAGCCATCAATAGGCTGTTGGATATTTCTCCCCCAGCCCCTTCAGCAGAAGAGGCGGCGGCGGAGCAGGAGAAGTTTCGTTTCCTTTATCCCAAGCGTAAATTGAGTGCTTTGTTAGATCACTCTGACTTCAGAGAATCAATCCAGAAGCACGACGCTCACCCAGAAAGGCGTTTCTCTAAACGATCTAAAGATACGCGTTTCCCTTTCCCCCCTGAGGTGGTCAAGCGCTGGACACAGTGTCCAAAGGTAGACCCCCCGATTTCCAAACTTGCAGCTAGATCCATAGTTGCAGTGGAGGATGGCGCTTCACTTAAAGATGCCAATGACAGACAGATGGACCTTTGGTTAAAATCTGTCTATGAAGCTATCGGCGCGTCGTTTGCTCCGGCATTCGCAGCCGTATGGGCACTCCAGGCTATTTCAGCTGGCTTAGCAAAAGTGGATGCTATCATGCATCCAGCAGTGCCGCAAGTGGCGCACCTTACCACGCAGATGTCGGCGTTTGCGTCTTACGCTATCAATGCGGTCCTAGAATCTACCAGTCGCACCTCAATGGCGTCCGCCAATTCGGTAGTTTTGCGCAGAGCCTTGTGGTTAAAGGACTGGAAAGCAGATGCTGGTTCCAAAAAATGTTTAACCAGTTTGCCTTTGTCTAGAGATAGACTGTTTGGCGAGCCATTGGCTGACATCATTAAGCAGTCCAAGGGTAAAGACTCCTCTTTACCACAACCCAGAACATCCAAACCTCAGCAGAAAAAGTGGCAGCAGAGGTTTCAGTCCTTTCGAGGTTCGGGCAAGACACCATTTACCTCGTCCAAAGGGACTCAGAGGACGCAAAGAAACTCAGATTCGTGGCGGACTCACACACGCCCCAAGAAAGCAAATGGAGGTACCGCTTCCAAAGCGGCTACCTCATGACTTCCAGCCCCCCCCCCTCCGCATCGCCGGTCGGGGGCAGGCTCTCCCGCTTTTCCGGCATTTGGATGTCACAGGTCAAAGACCGGTGGGTGACGGACATTTTGTCTCGCGGGTACAGAATCGAGTTCAATTCTCGTCCTCCAGCTCGGTTCTTCAGAACCTCCCCACATCCAGACCGAGCAGTTGCTCTGCTGCAGGCGGTGGATTCCCTAAAAGCGGAAGGAGTGGTGATCCCAGTCCCTCCTCAGGAACAAGGGCAAGGGTTTTACTCCAATCTCTTTGTGGTTCCAAAAAAGGACGGCTCGTTCCGTCCTGTTCTGGACCTAAAACGGCTCAACAAACATGTGCACGCCAGGAGGTTCCGGATGGAAACCCTCCGCTCTGTCATTGCCTCAATGTCCAGAGGAGACTTCCTTGCCTCAATAGACATCAAAGATGCTTATCTCCACGTGCCAATTGCTACAGAACATCAACGTTTTCTACGTTTTGTGATAGGAGACGACCATTTTCAGTTCGTAGCTCTTCCATTTGGTCTGGCGACAGCCCCACGGGTCTTCACCAAGGTCATGGCGGCGGTGGTAGCAGTCTTGCACTCTCAGGGACACTCGGTGATCCCTTACCTAGACGACTTATTGGTCAAAGCTCCCTCTCAGGAGGCATGTCAGCACAGCCTGAATGCTACGCTGGAGACTCTACAGTCTTTCGGATGGATCATCAACTTTCCAAAGTCGATCCTATCACCGACTCAGTCACTAACGTATCTTGGCATGGAGTTTCATACTCTAGCAGCGATAGTGAAGCTGCCGCTGAACAAGCAGCGGTCACTACAGACAGGGGTGCAATCTCTCCTGCAGGGCCAGTTGCATCCCTTGCGGCGTCTCATGCATTTCCTAGGGAAGATGGTGGCAGCCATGGAAGCAGTTCCCTTTGCGCAGTTTCATCTGCGCCCACTTCAATGGGACATTCTCCGCCAATGGGACGGGAAGTCAACGTCCCTGGACAGGAAAGTCTCGCTTTCCCAGACGACCAAGGACTCTCTACAATGGTGGCTCCTTCCCACCTCATTATCTCAGGGAAGATCCTTCCTGCCCCCATCCTGGGCAGTAGTTACGACAGATGCGAGTCTGTCGGGGTGGGGAGCAGTGTTTCTCCACCACAGGGCTCAGGGGACGTGGACTCCGCAGGAGTCCACCCTTCAGATCAATGTTCTGGAAATCAGAGCAGTGTATCTTGCCCTACTAGCCTTCCAGCAGTGGCTGGAAGGAAAGCAGATCCGAATCCAATCGGACAACTCCACAGCGGTGGCATACATCAACCACCAAGGAGGGACGCGCAGTCGGCAAGCCTTCCAAGAAGTCCGGCGCATTCTAATGTGGGTGGAGGACAGAGCATCCACCATATCCGCGGTTCACATCCCAGGCGTAGAAAACTGGGAAGCAGACTTCCTCAGTCGCCAGGGCATGGACGCAGGGGAATGGTCCCTTCACCCGGACGTGTTTCAGGAAATCTGTCGCCGCTGGGGAGTGCCGGACGTCGACCTAATGGCATCCCGGCACAACAACAAGGTCCCGGCATTCATGGCGAGGTCGCGCGATCAAAGAGCTCTGGCGACAGACGCCTTGGTTCAAGATTGGTCGCAGTTTCAGCTCCCTTACGTGTTTCCGCCTCTGGCGCTCTTGCCCAGAGTGCTACGCAAGATCAGATCCGAGTGCAGCCGCATCATACTCGTCGCTCCAAACTGGCCGAGGAGGTCGTGGTATCCGGATCTGTGGCATCTCACGATCGGTCGACCGTGGTCACTGCCAGACCGACCAGACTTACTGTCCCAAGGGCCGTTTTTCCATCAGAATTCTGCGGCCCTGAACCTGACTGTGTGGCCATTGAGTCCTGGATCCTAGCATCTGCAGGATTATCTCAAGGAGTGGTTGCCACAATGAGACAAGCTAGAAAGTCGAATTCTGCTAAGATCTACCACAGAACGTGGAAGATTTTCTTATCCTGGTGCTCGGCCCAGGGAGTGTCTCCCTGGCCATTTGCATTACCCAAGTTTCTTTCCTTCCTGCAATCGGGGTTAGAAAAGGGCTTGTCGCTCAGCTCCCTTAAAGGGCAAGTTTCGGCACTATCCGTGTTTTTTCAGAAGCGTCTAGCACGTCTTCCTAAGGTGCGCACGTTCCTGCAGGGGGTCTGTCATATTGTGCCCCCGTACAAGCGACCGTTAGATCCATGGGATCTGAACAGGGTACTAGTTGCTCTCCAGAAGCCGCCCTTCGAGCCTCTGAAGGAAGTTTCCTTTTCTCGGCTGTCGCAGAAAGTGGCGTTTCTTGTTGCGATCACATCGCTTCGGCGTGTGTCTGAGCTGGCAGCTCTGTCATCCAAGGCTCCCTTCCTGGTGTTCCACCAGGACAAGGTTGTGCTGCGCCCCATTCCGGAGTTTCTTCCTAAGGTCGTATCCTCTTTTCATCTTAATCAGGATATTTCCTTGCCTTCTTTTTGCCCTCATCCGGTTCACCGGTATGAAAAGGACTTACGTTTGCTAGATCTGGTGAGAGCACTCAGAATCTACATTTCCCACACGGCGCCCATACGCCGTGCCGATGCACTTTTCGTCCTTGTCGCTGGTCCGCGCAAGGGGTTGCAGGCTTCTAAAGCCACCCTGGCTCGATGGATCAAAGAACCAATTCTAGAGGCCTACCGTTCTGCGGGGCTTCCGGTTCCTTCAGGGCTAAAAGCCCACTCAACCAGAGCCGTGGGTGCGTCCTGGGCATTACGTCACCAGGCTTCGGCTCAACAGGTGTGCCAGGCAGCTACCTGGTCCAGTCTGCACACTTTCACCAAGCATTATCAGGTGCATACCTATGCTTCGGCGGATGCCAGCTTAGGTAGAAGAGTCCTGCAGGCGGCAGTGACACCCCCATAGGGGAGGGCTGTTTTGCAGCTCTAACATGAGGTATTTATTTACCCACCCAGGGACAGCTTTTGGACGTCCCAATCGTCTGGGTCTCCCAATAGAGCGCTGAAGAAGGGAATTTTGTTACTTACCGTAAATTCCTTTTCTTCTAGCTCTTATTGGGAGACCCAGCACCCGCCCTGTTGTCCTTCGGGATGTTTTTTTGTTGTTTGCGGGTACACATGTTGTTCATGTTGAACGGTTTTTCAGTTCTCCGATGTTATTCGGAGTTAATTTGTTTAAACCAGTTATTGGCTTCCTCCTTCTTGCTTTGGCACTAAAACTGGAGAACCCGTGATACCACGGGGGGGGTATAGCCAGAGGGGGAGGGGCCTTGCACTTTTAATGTAGTGCTTTGTGTGGCCTCCAGAGGGCAGTAGCTATACCCCAATCGTCTGGGTCTCCCAATAAGAGCTAGAAGAAAAGGAATTTACGGTAAGTAACAAAATTCCCTTCTTCACCACCTGTCGGTGGGCAAGCACATTCGAGTCCAGTCAGATAACGCGATAGCAGTTGCCTACTTCAATCACCAAGGCGGGACTCGCACCCGCCTAGCAATGTTGGAAATTCAACGTATTCCTTCAGTGGGCGGAGGACTCCAAGTCCACCATATCCGCAGTCCACATCCCAGTCGTTGAAAACTGGGAGGCAGATTATCTCAGCCGTCAAACCGTGGACAGCGGCGAGTGGGCCCTGCATCCGGCAGTGTTTCGCACAACAACAAGGTCCCGGTTTACGTGGCTCGCTCCCACGATCCTCAGGCCTTGGCAGCGGACGTGCTGGTTCAAGATTGGTCCCAGTTCCGTCTGGCCTACGTGTTTCCCCCCTTGCTCTCTTGCCCAGTGTCCTGCGCAAGATCAGAATGGAGGGCCGTCGGGTCGTACTCATCGCCCCAGACTGGCCCAGGCGAGCTTGGTTCCCAGATCGCCTCCGTTTGTCCGTAGAGGTGCCGTGGCATCTCCCGGACCGGCCAGACCTTCTCTCTCACGGTCCGTTTTTCCACCAGAATTCTGCGGCTCTCAGATTGACGGCGTGGCTCTTGAGCCCTGAATCCTTACGGCTTCAGGCATTCCTTCCGAGGTCATCTTCACTATGACTCAGGCTCGGAAGTCTTCCTCGGCCAGGATTTACCACAGGACTTGGAGAATTTTCCTGTCCTGGTGTCGTTCTTCCGGCCATGCCCCTTGGCCGTTTTTTCCTCGCCGACCATCCTGTCCTTTCTACAGTCCGGTCTGCAAATAGGACTGTCCCTCAATTCCCTCAAGGGACAGGTCTCGGCTCTGTCAGCGTTGCTCCAGCGGCGTATCGCCCGGCTGGCCCAGGTGCGCACCTTCATGCAGGGCGCATCTCACATCATTCCGCCTTACCGGCGGCCTCTGGATCCCTGAGACCTTAATCTGGTCCTCACGGCCTTACAGAAACCCCCCTTTGAGCCTCTTAGGGAGGTTTCGTTGTTTCGTTTTTCACAGAAAAGTGTTTTTTCTGGTGGCCATAATTTCTCTCAGGAGAGTCTCTGATTTGACTGTGCTCTCTTCGGAGTCACCCTTTTTGGTTTTTTTCACCAAGACAAGGTGGTTCTCCGTCCGACTCCGGGCCTTCTCCCTAAGGTGGTGTCTCCCTTCCACCTTAACCAGGACATTTCATTGTCTTCCCTTTGTTCGGCCCCTGTGCATCGCTTTGAGAAAGCGTTGCATCCTTTAGATTTGGTGCGGACGCTCCGGATCTATGTGACACGCACCGCTGTTCTTAGGCGGTGCACCCCTCTTTTTGTGCTGACCACAGGTCAGCGCAAGGGTCTCTCTGCTTCTAAACCGACCCTAGCGCGTTGGATTAGGTCGGCCATATCCGATGCTTACCAATGTTCTCAGGTGCCTCCCCCGCCGGGGATTAAGGCGCACTCGACCAGAGCTGTCGGTGCCTCTTGGGCTACGGCTCAGCAGGTCTGTCAGGCTGCCACTTGGTCTAGTCTGCACACCCTTTCGAAGCACTACCAAGTGCATGCTCATGCTTCGGCAGATGCGAGCTTGGGCAGATGCATCCTTTGGACGGCTGTCGCCCATTTGTGAAGTTAGGTTTGCCTACTTCTCAGTTTCTGTTTATTCCCACCCATGGACTGCTTTGAGACGTCCCATGGTCTGGGTCTCCCATAAGGAACGATGAAGAAAAAGAGAATTTTGTTTACTTACCGTAAATTCTTTTTCTTATAGTTCCGACATGGGAGACCCAGCACCCTCCCTGTTGGCAGCTTTCTTGTTCCGTGTGTTTTCACCGGCTGTTGTTGTAGACAGAGGTTCCGGTTATTCCGGGTTTTACTCTATCTCTGCTTATGGGTGGATGTCCTCCTTCAGCTTTTGCACTAAACTGGTTGGATTTGTCATCCGGGGAGTGTATATGCTCGGAGGGAGGAGCTACACTTTTAGTGTAGTACTTTGTGTGTCCTCCGGAGGCAGAAGCTATACACCCCATGGTCTGGGTCTCCCATGGCGGAACTATAAGAAAAAGAATTTACGGTAAGTAAACAAAATTCTCTTTTTTTCCATCTGAATTCTGTGGCTCTCAACCTGACTGTGTGGCCATTGAGTCCTGGCTCCTAGCGTCTTCAGTATTATCTCAGGATGTCATTGCCACCATGAGACAGGCCAGGAAGCCAACGTCCGCCAAGATCTATTACAGGTCTTGGCAAATCTTCTTATCCTGGTGCTCTGATAAAGGTTTTCCTCCATGGACGTTTGCCTTACCCACTTTTCTTTCATTCCTCCAATCCGGAATGGTCAAGGGTTTGTCACTCGGCTCTCTCAAGGGCCAAGTATCGGCGCTCTCCGTATTTTTTCAAAAGCGTCTAGCCAGGCTTCCGCAGGTCCGCACGTTCCTGCAGGGAGTTTGCCACATAGTCCCACCTTACAAGCGTCCGCTGGAACCCTGGGATCTTAACAGGGTGCTAACGGCTCTTCAGAAACCACCTTTCGAGCCGCTGCGGGATGTCTCTTTATCACGTCTTTCGCAAAAGGTGGCCTTTCTAGTGGCAGTTACATCACTCCGGAGAGTGTCTGAGCTTGCAGCGCTATCATGCAAAGCCCCCTTCCTGGTGTTTCACCAGGATAAGGTGGTTCTGAGTCCGGTTCCGGAATTTCTCCCTAAGGTGGTATCTCCTTTTCATCTCAATCAGGATATCTCCTTACCTTCATTTTGCCCTAATCCAATTCACCAATGTGAAAAGGATTTGCACTCTTTGGATCTGGTGAGAGCACTCCGGTTCTACGTGTCTCGCACGGCGCCCCTGCGTCGTTCAGATGCGCTCTTTGTCCTTGTCGCTGGCCAGCGTAAGGGTTCGCAGGCTTCCAAGTCAACCTTGGCTCGGTGGATCAAGGAACCGATTCTCGAAGCCTACCGCTCTTCTGGGCTTCCGCTTCCTTCAGGGCTGAAAGCCCATTCTACCAGAGCCGTGGGTGCGTCCTGGGCATTGCGGCATCGGGCTACGGCTCAGCAGGTGTGTCAGGCAGCGACGTGGTCTAGTCTGCACACTTTCACGAAACACTATCAAGTGCATACCTATGCTTCGGCAGACGCCAGTCTAGGTAGGCGAGTCCTTCAGGCGGCGGTTGCCCACCTGTAAGAGGGCCGTTTCGGCTCTTTTTATTGAGGTATTCTTTTACCCACCCAGGGACTGCTTTTGGACGTCCCAATTGTCTGGGTCTCCCAATGGAGCGACAAAGAAGAAGGGAATTTTGTTTACTTACCGTAAATTCCTTTTCTTCTAGCTCCTATTGGGAGACCCAGCACCCGCCCCTGTTCCCTTCGGGCTGGTTGTTCTTTTGTGTACACATGTTGTTCATGTTGAATTGTTCTTTTGGTTCATGGTTCAGTTCTCCGAACATCCTTCGGATTGAATTTACCCTAGACCAATTCATAAGTCTTCTCCTTCCTGCTTTTGCACCAAAACTGAGGAGCCCGTGATCCACGGGAGGGTGTATAGGCAGAGGGGAGGGGTTACACTTTTTAAAGTGTAATACTTTGTGTGGCCTCCGGAGGCAGAAGCTATACACCCAATTGTCTGGGTCTCCCAATAGGAGCTAGAAGAAAAGGAATTTACGGTAAGTAAACAAAATTCCCTTCTTTTGAAACCATTTCTTTCTCTTGATATTTTTGGGGGTCCTGTTCAAATTAATGAACATTGGCACAAAATGTTTGAATTGCATGATTTTTTTGGAGAGATATTTTACTTTTACTTCTTTTAAGAGAAAAATAAATATTTCAGTAATCTTTAAAATATTATTTGGTTTTCAACTACACACAAAACATATTAGATATTTTAATCCACTCAAGCACCAGAGTACAAAAAAAAAAAAATGTTGAGAATGATCCAGATAACCAAAACCGTCCCCGTTCTTAATCCAAAATAAAGTCTGAATTGGCCTCTGTGTATGATTTACAAGGTTCCTAGACAAATAGGAAATTCCTGTGTATTCTGCCTTTCATTGATTTGATTGACTTCTATTCAGCCATTACGGGGTTTAATTTTTACGATGCAGAAAAAATAATGATCACTTATTGCTGTGGATTCTGCTCAGAAACCCAGTGAGACTTGGCCATACGTGGATTAATGGGCTTATCGATCCCCGGCACGGAAACCTCCAGCCACAAATCTGAGGGCCATCTACCGTATCCGGGTTAAATCTTTTCTTATCTTCATCACATTTTTTTACATGAAAAATCTTCCATGTTGGGGTATATCTGTACTAAAGCTTCAATGAGACGTCCGTGTAAAAGTCAGTGCATGGACTGGCCATGGGCCTTGCGCCTCCTGAGCCGAACTTGACATCCTCATAGGTCTTTTTGAGGCCGGTCCGTGCATGGGCGTCTCTGCCGCAGACATAGTAGCTAGACCATTGATGTTGGAGAAGAGAGCCAACGTCTACCTTCTCGGTGAATTTCACTGGTAATGGGGTTAGGCACTGTAATAAAGTCTGGGCAGCAAACAATTGCCACATTCCCACTATTAATATGTCGGTAGTTCAAGACTCCACCGATGACTAGGACAGAGCGCGTCCATTCCTCCTCTTATAGATAATGGTGGGGGGGGACATGCTGTTTGAGATCCTCACTAGGTTTTTTCCATGTTTGCCATATTTTTTCATAGTTGTAACTGGCAATCGCTGGACGCTCCCAATGGTCGGCCCTCTGACCCAAGAATTGGTCTTACAGTATAATTTTCAGATACCTCTATGTGAATAATTAGTCGGGTACAGGATCTAATCATTTATTTATTTTTTAATTTATAAAGGTTTTCGACTTATTGAACCGGAAAACCAAATTGAGAGTCCTCGAAGATGGCAAGCAGCAGGTGCAGGTGGTCGGCCTACAGGAAAGAGAAGTGAAATGTGTAGAAGATGTTCTGAAACTCATCGAGATCGGCAATAGCTGCAGGTATGATCCGCAATGAGTCCACTTTATACATTTATTGGGCCTTACTACTATGTAGATTCAGTTTTTCGATGCGGAATATTGCTACTATGTTCACACAATTTTCTTTTTCCCCACCATGTCTTGCATTTCCCCCCAAAATAAGATAGGGGCTTATATTCTTTTCTGCTTTGAAAAATGCCCTAGGGCTTATTTTCAGGGGGTGTCTTATAATGGCCTGCTGTATTTAGTGCCCAAGGATTGCCCGACAACCCTAGTTATCTGCAGCACTCCTGATCTGAGAGTGACACTCTGTGTGTCTGCAGTTGTCACTCTCTGCTCAGAAGAGCCACCGAGGATTGCGATGCGATCCTCGTACAGTGATGCAGTACAGCAGGCATAGAGTGTGAGTGCAGGGTTCAGAGAAGAGGGTGAATATTCATTCACTTAATTAGCCGCTGTTTAGAGCAACACAAGTGAACAATAAAAGTTACGTATTCTGAAATAGGGCTATGCAGGTTTGAGTAATAAGGAACTGGGGCTTATTTTTGGAGTAGGGTTTATATTTCAAGCCTACTCCAAAAAGGCTGAAAAATCCTGCTTGGTCTTATTTTCTGGAAAACGAGATATTAAACAGCAGAGGTAACTGTTTGTTTGTTTTTTTTTTGGTTTTTTTTTTTTCTTCTCCCTTCGTATTTTAGGACGTCCGGTCAGACCTCGGCTAATGCTCACTCTTCTAGAAGTCACGCTGTGTTCCAGATAATTCTACGACGGAAAGGGAAACTCCATGGTAAATTTTCTCTGATTGATTTGGCTGGGAATGAAAGAGGCGCGGACACCTCGAGCGCTGACAGACAGACACGTCTCGAAGGGGCAGAGATAAACAAGAGTTTATTAGCACTAAAGGTGGGTTTTATTCAATAAAGTACAGGTTGTAGTGTGAAGAAAAATCTAGACAGTGGAAATCCTTGTCCTGTAATGTTAGTGTATACAGGAGGGACTGTGAGCAAAGAAATACGGCAGCTCAACAAAATGCCGCATGGTTTCTGCCAAATATACTAAAATAATATTAACCCCTTTGCGTTACACACCGTACAGGTACATGGAAATGTGCCATCACTGTAAGGAGCAGATTGAGAATCATGGCTGCTGGCTGTGTTATACAGCCAGCACCCGAGAGTAACTGCTGACATTGGAGCCAGCTTCTGCCGTTTTAATTCTCTTCTGAAGCCCAGTCGGCTTTAAACGGAACGTATCAGCAGATTTGGGGCCTATAAGCTGCGGCCACCACCAGTGAGGTCTTATATACAGCATTCTAACATGCTGTATATAAGAGCCCAGGCCGCTGTGTAGAACGTAAAAAACACTTTATAGTACTTACCTAAAGGGTCGCTGAGGTGGCGTTGGGTTATATTGGCGTCTCCGTTTTCCTCTTTCGGCCATCTTCGTCCTCCTTCTGAAGCCTGTGTGCATGACGCGTCCAACGTCATACACACTCGCTGGTCCCGCGCAGGCGCACTACAGTACTTTAATCTTTCCTGCTCAGGGCAGATTAAAATGCGCCTGCGCAGGACCTCAATGCCGGCGAGTGTGGATAACGTAGGATGCGTCACGCACCCCGGCTTCAGAAGAAGGACGACAAAGATGGCCGAAGGAGAAGGCGCTGGCACTGGAGAACGAAGACACCCATATAACCCAACTGCACCGCAACGACCGTTTAGGTGAGTATTATAAAGTGTTTTTCTTTGTCGCTCCATTGGGAGACCCAGACAATTAGGGTGTATAGCTTCTGCCTCCGGAGGCCACACAAAGTATTACACTTTAAAAAGTGTAACCCCTCCCCTCTGCCTATACACCCTCCCGTGGATCACGGGCTCCTCAGTTTTATGCTTTGTGTGGAAGGAGGCACACATCCACTCATGCATTCTCAACTTAGTTATGTCGGTTGGAAGAAAAGAGGGCCCCCACGGGGCCCCCGGCATGTTCCCTTCTCACCCCACTACGTCGGCGGTGTTGTTAAGGTTGAAGTACCCATTGCGGGTACAGAGGCTGGAGCCACATGCCGTCTCCTTCACCATCCCTTAAGCGGCTCTGGGAGAAGTGGGATCCTAAGCTGTCATCCATTTACTGGGACCGTGCTCCATCCGCAGCCCCTGTGGGGAACCTGCCGGACCGGAGCCTCTTCAACCTCAGGGACCGGGCCCTGCAACTCAAAGGTACTCTGTGTCCCCATAGGGGACTGTGCAGGGAGCGCACCTTCTTCCCGGAAGCCGCGGCGGCTGCTGAATCCAGGAGGCCGGTGGACTTCCGCGCCGACCGTGCCTGCTTGTCGGGCGCGGTCTCAAATTTAGTCCCCGGCTTCATCGCGGCCTAGTCGCAAAAATCCCGCCCCCGGGCCTGCCTGTTAGGGGTAAGGGCGGGATTACCGGCCTGACGTCGGATGTGAGGGCTGGAGCATCCTGCATGTTTCCTCCCCTCTCACTGATCACTGTGGGGACCCCAGATTCCCGCACTTTGCTGGCGCCGCCCACGGCTCCACTCCTCCCCTGAGAGCTCCGGCAGCCATTTTTTGGCATTCTGCCGGTGGAGGATTCTCAGTGAACAGCTCTGCAGCTCCGGGGGATCCAAGGCAGGGAATCTGGAGGACACACTCCGCTCGTTAGCGGTCGGTAAGCCACACCGGTCACCCGGTGCTGGTCCCCCTAGGGTGCCGGATTAGATACGTATATATCTATATCTATCTGTTCGGTGGGCTGTATGCCCCTTTCCCATATACCCTCAGTGATCACTCTCCTAGGAGACAACAGCATGTCGTCCACAAGGAGCAAAGCTGCTAAGGCACAGGGTTTTTTTGCGGCCTGTACCTCTTGTGGGGCTATGTTACCTGCGGGTTCCACCTACCCTCACTGTGAGCAATGCTCGACCCCTGTTGCGCTTGCTCAGCCGGAGCCTCGGACACTGGTGGGCCCCTCGGCTCATGTAGACCCCCCTGCTCCCCCTGACCAGGCTGCAGGGACAGAGTTCGCCTCTTTTGCTGACAAACTTTGAGTCACTTTCTCAATCCATTACACCGTCTATGGACAAATGGTCTTCTAAGCTGCTAGAGGCTTTGCAGTCCAGACCGGACCCTTCACAGGCCCCGGCCCCTGTTGGCTCGTCGCCTCCAGGCCCCTCTCGGTCCGCGCCACCGCGCGCTCATAGGTTGGCCCCTCGGTCTCAGGCGGAAGACTAGACCGGCTAAGCGGCCTCGCTGGGACTCTTCCCCGACTTCCTCTCACTGCTCGGGATCCCAGCTTGAGGACTCTCTGGAGGACGAGGCGGACGTCGCAGCTCAGGGCTCTGACCCTGACGTCGCCCTTAACCTTGATACACCTGAGGGGGACGCCTTAGTAAATGATCTTATCTCGTCCATCAACCAGGTGTTAGATCTCTCTCCCCCGCCTCCTCCTGTAGAGGAGTCGGCGTCTCAGCAGGAGAAACACCAGTTTCGGTTCCCCAAACGTACTCGCAATACGTTTTTTGATCACTCTAACTTCAGGGACGCTGTCCAGAAGCCCAGAGCGGTCCCGGACAAGCGCTTTACTAAGCGCCTCACTGACACTCGTTACCCCTTCCCATCTGAAGTCGTTAAGGGTTGGGCTCACTGTCCCAAGGTGGATCCTCCAGTCTCAAGATTGGCGGCTAGATCCGTGGTGTCGGTTGCAGATGGCTCATCGCTAAAAGATGCCACTGACAGACAGATTGAGCTCCTGGTGAAGTCCATCTATGAGGCCACGGGCGCGTCTTTTGCCCCGGCCTTTGCAGCCGTGTGGGCACTACAAGTTATCTCGGTTTGTCTGACTGAGATTAATGCTGTCACACGTAATTCTGCTCCGCAAGTTGCGTCTTTGACCTCTCAGGCGTCAGCCTTTTCATCCTACGCCATGAACGCCGCCCTGGACTCTGCTAGCCGTACAGCTGTAGCATCCGCTAACTCTGTGGCAGTCCGCAGGGCCATGTGGCTGCGCGAATGGAAGGCAGATTCGGCTTCCAAGAGGTTCTTAACCGGTTTGCCGTTTTCTGGCGAACGTTTGTTTAGCGAACGATTGGATGAGATTATTAAGGAATCCAAAGGAAAGGATTCCTCCTTACCCCAGGCCAAACCTAAGAGACCTCAACAGAGAAAGGTTCAATCGAGATTTCGGTCCTTTCGTCCCTCTGCCAAGTCCCAATCCTCTTCGTCCAACAGGCCGGAGAAAGGCCAGAGGAACTCCTATGCGTGGCGATCCAAGTCTCGCCCACAAAAGGCCGCAGGAGGCCACTGCCTCCAAGACGGCTTCCTCATGACTCTCGGCCTCCCCTGACCGCATCCTCGGTCGGTGGCAGGCTCTCCCGCTTTGGCGACGCCTGGTGGCCACATGTTCAAGACCGATGGGTGAGAGACATTCTGTCTCATGGTTACAGGATAGAGTTCAGCTCTCGTCCTGCGGCTCGCTTCTTCAGAACCTCTCCACCCCCCGTTCAGGCCGACGCACTTTTTCAGGCAGTAGCCGCTCTAAAGATGGAAGGAGTTGTGATCCCCGTTCCCCTTCAGGAACGTGGTCGCGGATTTTACTCCAACTTGTTCGTGGTGCCAAAAAAGGACGGGTCATTCCGTCCCGTTCTGGACCTCAAGCTGCTCAACAGACATGTGAGAACCAGACGGTTCCGGATGGAATCTCTCTGCTCGGTCATCGCCTCAATGTCACAAGGAGACTTCCTAGCATCGATCGACATCAAGGATGCTTATCTCCATGTACCGATCGCACCCGAGCATCAACGTTTCCTGCGTTTCGCCATCGGGGACAAACACCTCCAGTTCGTGGCATTGCCTTTCGGCTTGGCGACAGCACCACGGGTTTTCACCAAAGTCATGGCATCCGTTGTGGCAGTCCTGCATTCTCAGGGCCACTCGGTGATTCCCTACTTGGACGATCTCCTAGTCAGGGCCCCTTCTCGGGTGGCGTGTCAACAAAGTCTATCTGTCGCTCTGGTGACTCTCCAGCGGTTCGGGTGGATCATCAACTTCCCGAAATCCAAGTTGACACCGACCCAATCACTGACGTACCTTGGGATGGAGTTTCATACCCAGCAAGCGTTAGTCAAGCTTCCGAGAGACAAACAGCTTTCTCTGCAGGCAGGGGTGCAATCCCTTCTTCGGAGTCAGTCACACCCCTTAAGGCGCCTCATGCACTTCCTGGGGACGATGGTGGCAGCTATAGAGGCAGTCCCGTTCGCGCAATTCCATCTTCGGCCACTCCAATGGGACATTCTCCGCAAATGGGACAGGAGTTCGGCTTCCCTCGACAGGAACGTCTCTCTTTCCCTTGCAACCAAGACGTCACTTCAGTGGTGGCTCCTTCCCAACTCTCTGTCGCAGGGAAAATCCTTCCTACCCCCAACCTGGGCTGTGGTCACCACGGACGCGAGCCTGTCAGGGTGGGGAGCGGTTTTTCTCCACCACAGGGCTCAGGGAACCTGGACTCCGATAGTCATCCCTTCAGATCAATATTCTGGAGATAAGGGCAGTATATCTAGCCCTATTGGCTTTTCATCGGTGGCTGGAGGGCAGGCAGATCCGTATCCAGTCGGACAACGCCACTGCCGTCGCATACATCAACCACCAAGGCGGCACTCGCAGTCGTCAAGCCTTCCAGGAAGTCCGACAGATTCTGCAGTGGGTGGAAGCCACAGCTTCCACCATCTCCGCAGTTCACATCCCGGGCGTAGAAAACTGGGAAGCAGATTTTCTCAGTCGTCAGGGCATGGACGCGGGGGAATGGTCTCTGCACCCAGACATGTTTCGAGAGATCTGTCGCCGCTGGGGAACGCCGGACGTCGATCTCATGGCGTCACGGCACAACAACAAAGTCCCGGCATTCATGGCACGGTCTCAGGATCACAGAGCTCTGGCGGCGGACGCGTTAGTTCAGGATTGGTCGCAGTTTCGACTGCCTTATGTGTTTCCTCCTCTGGCGATGCTGCCCAGAGTGTTACGCAAGATCAGGTCCGACTGCCGTCGCGCCATTCTCGTCGCTCCAGACTGGCCGAGGCGGTCGTGGTACCCGGATCTGTGGCATCTCACGGTGGGTCAACCGTGGGCGCTTCCAGACCGCCCAGACTTGCTGTCACAAGGCCCGTTTTTCTATCTGAATTCTGTGGCCCTCAACCTGACTGTGTGGCCATTGAGTCCTGGCTCCTAGCGTCTTCAGGGTTATCTCAGGATGTCATTGCCACCATGAGACAGGCCAGGAAGCCTACGTCCGCCAAGATCTATTATAGGTCTTGGCAAATCTTCCTATCCTGGTGCGCTAATAACGGTTTTACTCCATGGCCGTTTGCCTTACCCACTTTTCTTTCATTCCTTCAATCCGGAATGGACAAGGGTTTGTCACTTGGCTATCTCAAGGGCCAAGTATTGGCGCTCTCCGTGTTTTTTCAAAAGCGCCTAGCCAGGCTTCCGCAGGTCCGCACGTTCCTGCAGGGAGTTTGCCACATAGTCCCACCTTACAAGCGTCCGCTGGAACCCTGGGACCTTAACAGGGTGCTAACGGCTCTTCAGAAACCACCTTTCGAGCCGCTGCGGGATGTCTCTCTATCACGTCTTTCGCAGAAGGTGGCCTTCCTAGTGGCAGTCACATCACTTCGGAGAGTGTCTGAGCTAGCAGCGCTGTCATGCAAAGCCCCCTTCCTGGTGTTTCACCAGGATAAGGTGGTTCTGCGTCCAGTCCCGGAATTTCTCCCTAAGGTGGTATCCCCTTTTCATCTCAATCAGAATATCTCCTTGCCTTCATTTTGCCCTAATCCAATTCACCAGTGTGAAAAGGATTTGCACTCTTTGGATCTTGTGAGAGCACTCCGGCTCTACGTGTCTCGCACGGCGCCCCTGCGTCGTTCAGATGCGCTCTTTGTCCTTGTCGCTGGCCAGCGTAAGGGCTCTCAGGCTTCCAAGTCAACCTTGGCTCGGTGGATCAAGGAACCGATTCTCGAAGCCTACCGTTCTTCTGGGCTTCCGCTTCCTTCAGGGCTGAAAGCCCATTCTACCAGAGCCGTGGGTGCGTCCTGGGCATTGCGGCACCGGGCTACGGCTCAGCAGGTGTGTCAGGCAGCTACGTGGTCTAGTCTGCACACTTTCACGAAACACTATCAAGTGCATACCTATGCTTCGGCAGACGCCAGTCTAGGTAGGCGAGTCCTTCAGGCGGCGGTTGCCCACCTGTAAGAGGGGGCCGTTTTTTCGGCTCTTTTTATTGAGGTATTCTTTTACCCACACAGGGACTGCTCTTGGACGTCCAAATTGTCTGGGTCTCCCAATGGAGCGACAAAGAAGGGAATTTTGTTTACTTACCGTAAATTCCTTTTCTTCTAGCTCCTATTGGGAGACCCAGCACCCGCCCCTGTACCCTTCGGGCTGGTTGTTTTTTTGTGTACACATGTTGTTCATGTTGAATTGTTCTTTTGATTCATGGTTCAGTTCTCCGAACATCCTTCGGATTGAATTTACCCTAGACCAATTCATAAGTCTTCTCCTTCCTGCTTTTGCACCAAAACTGAGGAGCCCGTGATCCACGGGAGGGTGTATAGGCAGAGGGGAGGGGTTACACTTTTTAAAGTGTAATACTTTGTGTGGCCTCCGGAGGCAGAAGCTATACACCCTAATTGTCTGGGTCTCCCAATAGGAGCTAGAAGAAAAGGAATTTACGGTAAGTAAACAAAATTCCCTTCTTTACGTTCTACACAGCGGCCTGGGCTCTTATATACACCATGTTAGAATGCTGTATACAAGAGTCCACTGGTGGTGGCTGCAGCTTATAGGCCCCAAATCTAGTGACAGGTTCCCTTTAAGTCAGTTGGGTTTAAGTCCCCTATGAGTACTAATAAAACAAACTCTGTAAAGGTTCAATTTATTAAAATATAAGATTATTGAACCCATAACGCAAAAAATGGCCACGTCTCAAGGGGTTAATCAGAAATGTGTTGAGTACGACATGACAATGATGCATTGCTGTCTCATCCTGGAAAGTGTTTATTTAATCAATTGTCACCCAAATGCTGGATTTGTTTCTCCATAGATGATCTGCTTCTTCTTTATGTCTTCAGGAATGCATCCGAGCTTTGGGTCGGAACAAGCCTCATACGCCATTCAGGGCTAGTAAACTGACCCAAGTCCTGCGGGACTCCTTTATTGGGGAAAACTCCCGTACCTGCATGGTAAGCCTCAACTCTCTAAAACTCAGCACTTCTGTCCCTTTTAGAATGGCTAGCAATGAAAGGCTGTAAATGAGCCACATTTGTGCAAGGATTCCCCCCACCCCGACCGGTCTGTCTTAATGAGGGGGACATTCTGACGTCAGACCCTCTCAGTTCATTAAGAGGCATATGTGCCCAATGAATCCGGAGCATCTGAAATGTAGCATACACGTTCGTGTGCACCTCGCCACAATCCACAAGTGGACTGGAGTAAGATTTGGGCCATTGCTTGTCATAAGCTTGACCAGCAGGAGTTGTAACATCCCGGTTTTGCCCCAGTATCTCCCACTTTGTCAGCGCTGGACAAAAATGGCGTGAGAACATATAAATGCTCAAAGTTTCATACAACCTGGCATTCCGGCACAACTCTGTGACTTTTCAAAGTTTTTTACTCCAGAATTTTGATTAAAACGTTTTGATGAATCTGGCCTTTTGTTTTCAGTTTCTTCCCAGTTTCGAGATCTGTATGTGGTCAGTGAATGAAAACCTGCGCATACAGCGGCATTAAACCCCACACAAATATAAGGAGAAATACACATGGAACAGATTTGTTCTGGATTTTCTGCACCAATAGCTAAAATCCATACAGGGGAAAAGAACACACACCCACAGTAGTCTACAACAGGCTGTTTGCTGTGCGAGACATGTAACAGTCTGCTCTCCTCACTGTAATAACATACAGCTCTGCAGTGAGATCAAAGTGCCATGAGCGGAGTGTAATTACATACATATTTCAGCTTTCATCTCGCAGCCAGCGCTCGAGAGGGGCAGTAGAGCAGAGCTTTCACCACATTACAAACACCTCTGCAGCTGCGGTTCTCCTCTCAGCTTTCAGCACTGATATATTTCACTCACCCCCCACACTGACTGTTGTGAGATGAAAGCTGAAGCTGTTTGTAATCTCCGCTCTACTCCTGACACCTTGTAATGTCACACAGCTCTGTCATTACAACCTTGGTGTATTTCTGTATATCATCTGAGCACATCGGATTGGGCAAATTCTGTATACACTAGCTTCAATATGTTTGTGTTCCTCCCGCGAGGGCTTTTATTTGGTAGGTTGTTGCCAACTTTTGCTTACAAAAGCCAATAAATACCTTTTGAAGGTAAAACAAAAGGGGGTGATTCATAAAGGCCAACGATTCTCTCTCCACTCTTAATGATGGGCCATGTTGGAGCGCACACCTGTTAATGAATCGGGTAAGGTGCGTAGTGGTGTGCGCCTCTTAATGAATCGGGTAAGGTGCGTAGTGGTGTGCGCTTCTTAATGAATCGGGTAGGCGCGTAGTGGTGTGCTCTTCTTAATGAATCAGGTAAGGCGTGTAGTGGTGTGCGCCTCTTAATGAATCAGGTAAGGCGTGTAGTGGTGTGCTCTTAATGGATCAGGTAAGGCGTGTAGTGGTGTGCTCTTCTTAATGGATCAGGTAAGGCACGTAGTGGTGTGCTCTTCTTAATGAATCAGGTAAGGCGTGTAGTGGTGTGCTCTTCTTAATGGATCGGGTAAGGCGCGTAGTGGTGTGCTCTTCTTAATGAATCGGGTAAGGCGCGTAGTGGTGTGCTCTTCTTAATGAATCGGGTAAGGCGCGTAGTGGTGTGCTCTTAATGAATCGGGTAAGGTGCGTAGTGGTGTGTTCTTCTTAATGAATCGGGTAAGGCGCGTAGTGGTGTGCTCTTCTTAATGAATCGGGTAAGGCGTGTAGTGGTGTGCTCTTCTTAATGAATCGGGTAAGGTGCGTAGTGGTGTGCTCTTTTTAATGAATCGGGTAAGGTGTGTAGTGGTGTGCTCTTCTTAATGAATCGGGTAAGGCGTGTAGTGGTGTGCTCTTCTTAATGAATCGGGTAAGGTGCGTAGTGGTGTGCTCTTCTTAATGAATCGGGTAAGGCGTGTAGTGGTGTGCTCTTAAGGAATCGGGTAAGGCGTGTAGTGGTGTGCTCCTCTTAATGAATCGGGTAAGGCGCGTAGTGGTGTGCTCTTCTTAATGAATCGGGTAAGGCGTGTAGTGGTGTGCTCTTCTTAATGAATCAGGTAAGGAGTGTAGTAGTGTGCTCTTCTTAATGAATCGGGTAAGGTGCGTAGTGGTGTGCTCTTCTTAATGAATCGGGTAAGGTGCGTAGTGGTGTGCTCTTCTTAATGAATCGGGTAAGGTGCGTAGTGGTGTGCTCTTCTTAATGAATCGGGTAAGGTGCGTAGTGGTGTGCTCTTCTTAATGAATCAGGTAAGGAGTGTAGTAGTGTGCTCTTCTTAATGAATTGGGTAAGGTGCGTAGTGGTGTGCTCTTCTTAATGAATCGGGTAAGGTGCGTAGTGGTGTGCTCTTCTTAATGAATCGGGTAAGGTGCGTAGTGGTGTGCTCTTAATGAATCGGGTAAGGTGCGTAGTGGTGTGCTCTTCTTAATGAATCAGGTAAGGTGCGTAGTGGTGTGTGCCTCTCCACAAATCTCACTCCAGCCACTGCTTGTTGTGAATTTGGCGAACGAGGGTCGTAGTACCCCGTCTCGCCATAGCTTCCCCACTTTATCAAAGCTGGGGCTAAAATAGCGTGAAAATGCCAGAAATCACGTTTTTGCGTTCCGCGTTCACCACGTTTTTGCGCACCACCTCGCGTTGCACAATTTTTTATTTTTTTTACCTTGTTCTGTATTAGGATGTTGCCAATTTTGATTAGACAATAACAAGGCTCTATTTGAATAAAACCGGAAACATCTCTCAACATTTGACAATGAATAATTGTGCATTTACTTGTAGATCGCTACTATATCTCCTGGAATGGCATCTTGTGAAAATACCTTAAACACCTTAAGATATGCAAACAGGTAATTCTTCAGCACCATATGAGCAGTACTTTCGTAAAAATGACCTGTACCATGTGCCATGTATTAACAGGGTTTTACGCTGTGGAATTAAGTTACCAATGGAAGGACGTCCACAGAAAAAAAAAAATCTTTCTTTGTCGCTCCATTGGGAGACCCAGACAATTGGGTGTATAGCTTCTGCCTCCGGAGGCCACACAAAGTATTACACTTTAAAAGTGTAACCCCTCCCCTCTGCCTATACACCCTCCCGTGCATCACGGGCTCCTCAGTTTTATGCTTTGTGTGGAAGGAGGCACACATCCACTCATGCATTCTCAGATTAGTTATATCGGTTGGAAGAAAAGAGGACCCCCACGGGGCCCCCGGCATGTTCCCTTCTCACTCCACTATGTCGGCGGTGCTGTTAAGGTTGAGGTACCCATTGCGGGTACAAAGGCCGGAGCCTCATGCTGTTTTTCCTTCACCATCCCTTAGTGGCTCTGGGAGAAGTGGGATCCTGACCGGTCATCCATTCACTGGGACCGGGCTCCCTCCGCAGCCCCTGTGGGAATCTGCTGGACAGGAGTCTATTCATCCTCAGGGACCGGGCCCTGCATCTCTAAGGTACTCTGTGTCCCCATGGGGACTGTGCATGGAGCGCCTTCTTCCCGGATGCTGCAGCAGCTGCTGATTTGTGAAGACCGGCGGACTTCCGCGCCGACCGCGCCTGCTTGTCGGCCGCGGTCTTAAATTTAGTCCCCGGCTTCATCGCGGCCTAGTAGCAAAAATCCCGCCCCCGGGCCTGCCTGTCAGGGGTAAGGGCGGGACGGCCGACCTGACGTCGGATGTGAGGGCCGGAGCATCCTGTATGTTTCCTCCCCCCTCACTGATCACTGTGGGGACCCCAGATTCCCGCACTTTTTCTAGCACCGCCCACGGCTCCACTCCTCCCCTGAGAGCTCCGGCAGCCATGTTTTTGGCATTCTGCCGGTGGAGGATTATCAGGGAAGAGCTCTGCAGCTCTGGGAGACCTAAGGCAGGGAATCTGGAGGACACACACTCCGCTTTTTAGCGGTCGGTAAGCCACACCGGTCACCCGGTGCTGGTCCCCCATAGGGTGCCGGAATAGATATATATATTTTTCTGTTCGGTCGGGCTGTATACCCTTTCCCATATACCCTCAGTGATCACTCTCCTAGGAGACAACAGCATGTCGTCCACAAGGAGCAAAGGTGCTAAGGCACAGGGTTTTTTTGCGACCTGTACCTCTTGTGGGGCTATGTTACCTGCGGGTTCCACCTACCCTCACTGTGAGCAATGCTCGACCCCTGTTTCACTTGCTCAGCCGGAGCCTCGGTCACTAGTGGACCCCTCGGCTCATGTAGACCCCCCCTGCTCCCCCTGTCCAGGCGGCAGGGATAGAGTTTGCTGCTTTTGCTGAGAAACTCTCTGAGTCACTTTCACAATCCATGGCTCAGTCTATGGACAAATGGTCTGCAAAGCTGCTAGAAGCTTTGCAGTCCAGACCGGTCCTTACACAGGCCCCAGCCCCTGTTGGCTCGTCTCCTCCAGGCCCCTCTCGGTCCGCGCCGCAGCGCGCTCCCAGGTTGGGCCCTAGGTCCCACGCGGAGGACTCCTGCCCGGACCACAGTCCCAGACCGGCTAGGCGGGCTCGCTGGGAATCTTCCCCGACTTCTTCACGCTGCTCGGGTTCCCAGCTTGAGGACTCTCTGGAGGACGAGGCGGACGTCGCAGCTCAGGGCTCTGAACCTGACGTTGCCCTCAATCTTGATACACCTGAAGGGGACGCCTTAGTAAATGATCTTATCTCGTCCATCAACCAGGTGTTAGATCTGTCTCCCCCGCCTCCACCTGTAGAGGAGTCGGCTTCTCAGCAGGAGAAACACCAGTTTCGGTTCCCTAAACGTACACGGAGTGCGTTTTTCGATCACTCTAACTTCAGAGATGCTGTCCAGAAGCCCAGAGCAGTTCCGGACAAGCGCTTTACTAAGTGCCTCACTGACACGCGTTACCCCTTCCCCTCTGACGTAGTTAAGGGTTGGGCTCAATGTCCCAAGGTGGATCCTCCAGTCTCTAGATTGGCGGCTAGATCTGTGGTATCGGTTGCAGATGGTTCATCGCTAAAAGATGCCACTGACAGGCAGATAGAGCTCCTGGTGAAGTCCATCTATGAAGCCACGGGCGCGTCTTTTGCCCCGGCCTTTGCAGCCGTGTGGGCACTCCAAGCTATCTCAGCTTGTCTGGCTGAGATTAATGCAGTCACACGTAATTCTGCTCCGCAGGTTGCGTCTCTGACTTCTCAAGCGTCAGCTTTTTCTTCCTACGCCATGAACGCAGTCCTAGACTCTGCTAGCCGTACAGCGGTGGCATCCACTAATTCTGTGGCAGTCCGCAGGGCCGTGTGGCTGCGCGAATGGAAGGCAGACTCGGCCTCCAAGAGGTTCTTAACCGGTTTGCCGTTTTCTGGCGACTGTTTGTTTGGCGAACGATTGGATGAGATTATTAAGGAATCCAAGGGAAAGGACTCCTCCTTACCCCAGTCCAAACCTAAGAGACCTCAGCAACGGAAAATTCAATCGAGGTTTCGGTCCTTTCGCCCCTCCGCCAAGTCCCAATCCTCTTCGTCCAGCAGGCCGGAGAAAGGCCAGAGGACCTCCTATGCGTGGCGGTCTAAGTCACGCCCCCAAAAGGCCGCCGGAGGCACTGCCTCCAAGGTGGCCTCCTCATGACTCTCGGCATCCCTGAACCGCATCCTCGGTCGGTGGCAGGCTCTCCCGCTTTTGCGACGCCTGGTGGCCACATGTTCAAGACCGATGGGTGAGAGACATTCTGTCTCACGGTTACAGGATAGAGTTCAGCTCTCGTCCTCCGACTCGTTTCTTCAGAACCTCTCCGCCCCCCTCTCGGGCCGACGCACTTTTTCAGGCAGTGGACGCTCTGAAGACAGAAGGAGTTGTGATCCCTGTTCCCCCTCAGGAACATGGTCGCGGCTTTTACTCCAACTTGTTCGTGGTGCCAAAGAAGGACGGATCATTCCGTCCCGTTCTGGACCTCAAACTACTCAACAGACATGTGAGCACCAGACGGTTTCGGATGGAATCTCTCCGCTCGGTCATCGCCTCGATGTCAGAAGGAGACTTCCTAGCATCGATCGACATCAAGGATGCTTATCTCCATGTGCCGATCGCACACGAACATCACCGCTTCTTTCGTTTCGCCATCGGGGACGAACACCTTCAGTTCGTGGCATTGCCTTTCGGCCTGGCGACAGCCCCACGGGTGTTCACCAAAGTCATGGCATCCGTTGTGGCGGTCCTTCACTCTCAGGGCCACTCGGTGATTCCCTACTTAGACGATCTTCTAGTCAGGGCACCTTCTCGGGTGGCGTGTCAACACAGCCTTACCGTCGCTCTGGCGACTCTCCAGCAGTTCGGGTGGATAATCAACTTCCCAAAATCCAAGTTGAGACCGACCCAATCACTGACTTACCTCGGGATGGAGTTTCATACACAGTCAGCGGTAGTCAAGCTACCGCTGGACAAACAGCTTTCTCTGCAGGCAGGGGTGCATTCTCTTCTTCGGGGTCAGTCACACCCCTTGAGGCGCCTCATGCACTTCCTGGGGAAGATGGAGGCAGTGCCGTTCGCGCAATTCCATCTGCGGCCACTCCAATGGGACATTCTCCGCAAATGGGACAGGAGGTCGACTTCCCTCGACAGGAACGTCTCTCTGTCCCTTGCAACCAAGACGTCTCTTGAGTGGTGGCTCCTTCCCAATTCTCTATCGCTAGGAAAATCCTTCCTACCCCCAACCTGGGCTGTGGTCACCACGGACGCGAGCCTGTCAGGGTGGGGAGCGGTTTTCCTCCACCACAGGGCTCAGGGAACCTGGACTCCGGTAGAGTCTTACCTTCAGATCAATGTTCTGGAGATAAGGGCAGTGTATCTAGCCCTATTGGCTTTCCATCGGTGGCTGGAGGGCAGACAGATCCGTATACAGTCGGACAACGCCACTGCCGTCGCATACATCAACCACCAGGGCGGCACTCGCAGTCGTCAGGCCTTCCAGGAAGTCAGGCGGATTCTGCAGTGGGTGGAAGCCACAGCCTCCACGATCTCCGCAGTTTACATCCCGGGCGTAGAAAACTGGGAAGCAGATTTTCTCAGTCGTCAGGGAATGGACGCGGGGGAATGGTCTCTTCACCCAGACGTGTTTCGAGAGATCTGTCGCCGCTGGGGAACGCCGGACGTCGATCTCATGGCGTCACGACACAACAACAAAGTCCCGGCATTCATGGCCCGTTCCCAAGATCACAGAGCTTTGGCGGCGGACGAATTAGTTCAGGATTGGTCGCAGTTTCGACTGCCTTATGTATTTCCTCCTCTGGCGATGCTGCCCAGAGTGTTACGCAAGATCAGGTCCGACTGTCGTCGCGCCATTCTCGTCGCTCCAGATTGGCCGAGGCGATCGTGGTACCCGGATCTGTGGCATCTCACGGTGGGTCAACCGTGGGCGCTTCCAGACCGCCCAGACTTGCTGTCATAAGGGCCGTTTTTCCATCTGAATTCTGTGGCCCTCAACCTGACTGTGTAGCCATTGAGTCCTGGCTCCTAGCGTCTTCAGGATTATCTCAGGATGTCATTGCCACTATGAGACAGGCCAGGAAACCAACGTCCGCCAAGATCTATTACAGATCTTGGCGGATCTTCTTATCCTGGTGCTCTGATAATGGGTTTACTCCCTGGCCGTTTGCCTTACCCACTTTTCTTTCATTCCTTCAATCCGGAATGGACAAGGGTTTGTCACTCGGCTCTCTCAAGGGACAAGTATCGGCGCTCTCCGTATTTTTTCAAAAGTGCCTGGCCAGGCTTCCGCAGGTCCGCACGTTCCTGCAGGGAGTTTGCCACATAGTCCCACCTAACAAGCGTCCGCTGGAACCCTGGGACCTTAACAGGGTGCTAACGGCTCTTCAGAAACCACCTTTCGAGCCACTGCGGGATGTTTCTTTATCACGTCTTTCGCAGAAGGTGGCATTTCTAGTGGCAGTTACATCACTCCGAAGAGTGTCGGAGCTTGCAGCGCTGTCATGCAAAGCCCCCTTCCTGGTGTTTCACCAGGATAAGGTGGTTCTGCGTCCTGTCCCGGAATTTCTCCCTAAGGTGGTATCCCCTTTTCATCTCAATCAGGATATCTCCTTACCTTCATTTTGCCCTAATCCAATTCACCAATGTGAAAAGGATTTGCACTCATTAGATCTAGTGAGGGCACTCCGGTTCTACGTGTCTCGCACGGCGCCCCTGCGCCGTTCAGATGCGCTCTTTGTCCTTGTCGCTGGCCAGCGTAAGGGTTCGCAGGCTTCCAAGTCAACCTTGGCTCGGTGGATCAAGGAACCGATTCTTGAAGCCTACCGTTCTTCTGGGCTTCCGATTCCTTCAGGGCTGAAAGCCCATTCTGCCAGAGCCATGGGTGCGTCCTGGGCATTGCGGCACCGGGCTACGGCTCAGCAGGTGTGTCAGGCAGCTACCTGGTCTAGTCTGCACACTTTCACGAAACACTATCAGGTGCATACCTATGCTTCGGCAGACGCCAGTCTAGGCAGGCGAGTCCTCCAGGCGGCGGTTGCCCACCTGTAAGAGGGGGCCGTTTCGGCTCTTTTTATCGAGGTATTCTTTTACCCACCCAGGGACTGCTTTTGGACGTCCCAATTGTCTGGGTCTCCCAATGGAGCGACAAAGAAGGGAATTTTGTTTACTTACCGTAAATTCCTTTTCTTCTAGCTCCTATTGGGAGACGCAGCACCCGCCCCTGTGCCCTTCGGGCTGGTTGTTCTTTTGTGTACACATGTTGTTCATGTTGAATTGTTCTTTTGGTTCATGGTTCAGTTCTCCGAACATCCTTCGGATTGAATTTACCTTAGACCAATTTATAAGTTTCCTCCTTCCTGCTTTTGCACCAAAACTGAGGAGCCCGTGATGCACGGGAGGGTGTATAGGCAGAGGGGAGGGGTTACACTTTTAAAGTGTAATACTTTGTGTGGCCTCCGGAGGCAGAAGCTATACACCCAATTGTCTGGGTCTCCCAATAGGAGCTAGAAGAAAAGGAATTTACGGTAAGTAAACAAAATTCCCTTCATTCTTACCACCGGGATCTGTTCCACCGCTGTCTTGTTGGTCTCCCAAGGTCTGGAAGTGAAGACCTCCTGATCCACCTGTTGGTGACCTCTTTGGTCAGGTCACTAGTGGTCATGTCATCACCACTTCCAATATGGTGGACCTCATCAGAGCGGCAGCATGTAACGGTGGGAACTATGGCTTTCTTCCCCTATGGATATGGAAACATGTATTGAGATGTAACTATACACAAATCATGATTGTTTAGTTTAGGTCAGGAAAACATCTTGGGATTACTAACAATGTGTCTCCATTATTTCACCGACTTATACGTAATTCTGTAAAACGCCTAATGAAGCATTGGCCCTGGCTTTGCCAGTCTGTCCATGAGCTTCAGGTTAGCAGAGACCTTAATCTCTCGCTGATGCCCAGCACTCGTGCACCGAGCCAGCTGAAGCTCGTGGACAGAACTCCCCAAGGCCATGCTCAGATTTCTGTATACTACAATGATATCTAGATGCAGCATATTGTGGATATTTCTTGGTCTTCTGCTCTGTCTTCTGTATGGACAATGCTAAAATGTCTTCTCTGCTTACCAAACTTTGCTTCATCTTCCTGCTGTGTCTCGGGCTCCAGGGTAAAGGAATTTGGGATTAGTCCTTCGGATATTCCCTTCTCTCAGGGTAGCGGAGGTCGCTCTGATCTCTCTCCTTCCTATGAGTATGACGACTTCTCTCCTACGCTCACCAGGTCTCTCCTTCAGATCTTGTCATGTGCACTCATTTATACTTGTGGCCTCAGCCGTTGGCACTGTCCTTTTTTATTTGTTGCTCACGTTTTCAGTTGACTATCGTGTTGCATGTTTTTCTAGATTTCATCATAAGTTGGTAGCACACATTTTACTTTTGATCATTTTATTTGTTTTGAGTTTATTTGTTGCCGTCAGCGTGTAGAGATCTCCTTGTTCCAGCATATAAATTGTTTAAGTTTCTGCCAATTTTTTTTTAATTGGCGCCCAACGTGGGGCCCGAACTTACAAGCTTCTGCCAATTTTTGAAAAGGCGAGGTGATTGCAGCGGATCCTACTTTCCCCTTCCTCAGTTCTGTATCTTAGCTAGCAAGGCAGCTATGGCGCCGAGTCTGGCAAATCAGGAGCTACTCTTTGCAGCTGCTCTTCTCTGTGGCCCTATATAAGGGGTCCATATTCAGGAATATTTGCCTTTATAGTGCTTATGGGTAGAAGTTGTTGGGACATTTCCTTAAAATGGAAACCTACTTTCAACAAACATTGCATAGATCACTAGTACAGTCAACTATTACACATTTTCTTATGTCTTCTCTTCGAAATCGCTGTCCTGCCCACCCATGTCGCCTCCTGGACTCGTTGCCAGTAAAACACAAGTCCAATCAGTATTGCTCAGAGAGAACTGACTGCCAGCTCCCTGAGGTGTCCTGAGCCCATTATGCTCCATAGAGCGGGCAGAAGGAGTGAGGAGTAGAGGGAGACACAGATGGTATGGAGCTTTCTAACAAGCTTTTTACCTCCCCCCATAGCTGGATTAATGTCCACCCTAATCATTACTGTTGTATATTGCCCTCCATGCTGCTTCTCTCTGTGGGCTAAGAAATTAAAAAAAAAAGAGTAATCTCTGTGTGTAGTGTATGGGAGCTGGCACAGCTGGTCTCCCACAGGCGCAGAGTGGAAAACTGGTGAATATACAGGGTACATGTCACAAAATGGTCAGATATAGTGTTCCTCATGTACACACAGGACAGTTCGTTCTGAAAGTTACTTGAAAGTCCGGTCACCTTTTAAAGGGAATCTGTCAGCAGATTTTTGCTACCCTATCTGAGAGCAGTATATTGTAGGGAAAGAGACTCAATACAATGATGTATCACTTAGATTACTGGGTGCAGCTGTTCTGATATAATCATAGGCTTTAGATTTAGCAGAGCTGAGTGCTCCCCCCGCGCACGCCAGGTTCTCAATAGAGATTGTACTTAGTGGGGTGTCAATCACGGCAGGGGACGTCTTGGACAACATTGCAGGAGCCACCTAATACCAGCAATGATAATCACCAAGTGATTAAACCTTCAGTTTAAGTAAACCGCACAGAGTCTGATAAGAGAAGCTCAGTTGTTTTTTGTTTTATAACCCCTACAGCATGCTGTTCTCAGATTACATAGCAAAAACCTGCTGACAGATCCCTTTTAATGGATTGCCCAAAAAAGTACCAAAGAAGGCGCACTCCTGTAATTAAATGAATGTGAGTTATACACCGCTCTCCATTACTAGCATTCATTGCAGTGGCCATTGTCCATGTCTGACCTGTGTCGCTAACAAGTAATGAGTGAAATCTTGTAAAATTGCAGTGAAAAACTGAAACTTGCAGATGAATAAGCTGTGAAACACTTTTATATAAGCAAAACCCTTCAAGTATGTCTGAAAACTCCAAGCCCCCCTATCCCAACACTAAAAGGAATAGGATCTTTGAGAAGAGCCTGTATAATTCCTGTATAATTCCCCCGTCCCCATTAGTACTATATCATTCATGGCAGATGATGAGCGTGCTGCTGCTGCACAGGACACAGCTCTGTAACAAGGAGATCTTTCGGCTGACGTTATACATTCAAGGTCGTTCTTTTTAGTGGTTGCTTATTCTATTTTTTTTTTTTTTCTTGAACATCTGGCAAGTAAGAAAAACCATCTGAGCCTCAGGCTAACGATCTGCTCCTCGTTACAGAGTGAAGGAACTGACTGTGGACCCGAGCGCTGCAGGAGACCTCCGCCCCATGTTACATCATGCCCAGAATCAGCTGGATGACCTGGAGTCGCACTGGGGAGTGGGCAGTTCTCCCCAGAGAGATGACCTCAAGCTGTTATGTGAACAAAATGTAAGTGGATATGCAGGCGACTCTGTTATGTCACCACTGAGTCATGTACATTGTGTACCCTGCCTCCTATAACTTGCGTCATACAGTGGGACATCAGAGTTGTTTCATATACAATACCCAAAAAATGCCCTGAGCCGTAAATACAACACACTGCTGGAATGAGGAGGGACACATACTGTATCTACAGACTTGGCGGATGCACATTTTAAGGGGATTGTTTGTATAGTTGAGCAATGCTGTGCTGCAGTGTTCCAGCAGTTCTATGGTCTCTGGCAGCAGGACCAGGGCAGACCTCACTTCTGCGCCGGCATCCTCGGGGCCTCTTATATGTGCTAGACCCCACGAATCATGTCATACAACCTTGGCCTTAAAGGGAACCTGTCCCCAGGATTTTCCCTTATAACCTGTGACCATTACCAGTGAGCTCCTATATACAGCATTCTAGAATACTGTATATAAGAGCCCAGGCCACTCTGTATAATGTAGAAAAACATTATTATACTCACCCAAGGAGTGGTCTGGTCCAATGGGCGTTTGGTCTGGCGCCTCCTCTCTTCCTTCCAGCTCTGTGTGGATGATGCGTCATAGGTCATTCACGCAGTGTCCGCCATTGCGCTCCTGAGCATGCCCACTTTTGTCTGTCCTGCTGAGGGCAAAGTACTGTAATGCACAGGTGCAAGCAAAGGACCGCCCACACATGCGCACTACAGTACTTTGCTCTACCCTCAGCCTGGCATATCAAAGTGCGCATGCGCAGGAGAGCAATGCAGACCTCTCTGTGATTGACGCAGGAGGCGTCATTAACACAGAGCTGAGGAGGAGGATGGCGACTGCACAGGGTGAGGAGGTGCCGGACCGAGAGCAGCGACACTCATCAGACCAGACCGTTCACAGGTGACTATAATAAAGGTCTTTTCTTCGGCGCTCCATTGGGAGACCCAGACGATTGGGTGTATAGCACTGCCCTCCGGAGGCCACACAAAGCATTACACTAAAAAGTGTAAGGCCCCTCCCCTTCTGGCTATACACCCCCAGTGGGATCACTGGCTCACCAGTTTTCTGCTTTGTGCGAAGGAGGTCAGACATCCACGCATAGCTCCACTGTTTAGTCAGCAGTAGCTGCTGACTATATCGGATGGAAGAAAAGAGGGCCCATACTAGGGCCCCCAGCATGCTCCCTTCTCACCCCACTTGCGGTTTGTAAGGTTGAGGTACCCATTGCGGGTACGGAGGCTGGAGCCCACATGCTGTTTTCCTTCCCCATCCCCCGAAGGGGCTCTGAGGAAGTGGGATCTTACAGGTCTCCAGGCACTGAGACCGGGCTCCATCCACAGACCCAGAGAACCTGCTGGATATGGAGCTGAGTATCGTCAGGGACAGGGGACGCCGGTTTCCCTGCTACATTAAGGTACTGTGTCCCCGTACACATCGCGCACACGCACACCAGCATTGCTGGGAGTGCTAGTGCGCCGGGGACAACAGCGCGGAGCGCTCGTGCTATTATTCACGGCAGCTTCGCTGTGTGAATTTATGTATTGGGAACTGCCGCGCCGGGCCGCTGCTGGGTGTTTTTACACTGTGGCGCGGCTGGGACTTGTGGTGCGCCGGGGACTCCGCGCTGGCCGTGCACATAGGACGGCCACGCTTGTTACTCGAGTCCCCGGCTTTGCGGCCTAGTTTCCGTTTCGTTCCCGCCCCCAGCCCTGCCAGTCAGGGGAGAGGCGGGACGCTGTACAGAAAGTCAGCGCCGAGGGCTGGAGTCTGCTTTGCATTCTCCAGCCCCCTTCACTGGACACAGTGGGACGCCGGTTTCCCGCTCTTGCCTTGGGCACGCCCACGGCCCGCCCCTCGTCACACGAGCTGGAGAAGGACGCCGGCAGCCATTCCTGCAGTCCGAGCTGGAGAACGGAGTCAAGCTCTGGGCAACCAGCCACAGGACTCTGGCGACCACACACCCGCCTATAGGCGGGCGGTAAGCAGCACCTGAAGTGCTGACCCCACTAAATACCGCTGTGTCCATTTGTATTTTAGCTTACACTGCACTGTAGGTCGCTATTTTTGGCTATATGCCCTCTTAGATGGCGAGACAACAGCAGCAAAAAGCAGGGGTGCTAAGGCACAGGCTTTCTATGCTGCTTGTATTGCATGTGCTGAAGTGTTCATTTGTACTTATGCTTGTATGCTATACATTGCACTGTACGGTCGCTATTCTTGGCTTTATTCTCCTAGAATGGCTAGACTACAGCAGCAAAAAAGCAAGGGTGCTAAGGCACAGGCTTTCTATGCTGCTTGTATTGCATGTGCTGAAGTGTTCATTTGTACTTATGCTTGTATGCTATACATTGCACTGTACGGTCGCTATTCTTGGCTATATTCTCCTAGAATGGCTAGACTACAGCAGCAAAAAAGCAAAGGTGCTAAGGCACAGTTTTTCTAGGCTGCTTGTATTGCATGTGCTGCAGTGTTCATTTGTACTTATGCTTGTATGCTATACATTGCACTGTACGGTCGCTACTCTTGGAGATATTCTCCTGGATGGCTAGTCTACAGCAGCAAAAAAGCAAGGGTGCCAAGGCACAGGCTTTCTAAGCTGCTCATATTGCATGTGCTGAAGGGACTACAGCAGCAAAAAAGCAACACAGGCTTTCTATGCTGTTTTTACTGCATATGATACTGTCCCCATTGTGTGCAATGCTCCTCTGTAGCACTTGGTCAGCCGGGGTCTCTACTAGAGGTGGCCAAAGGAACCACCTGTGAATCCTGTCCATGGACAGGGACGGTGTTGCAGTTTCGGCTTGTGACTTGCAGTCCAACACGGACGACGGTCCCAGACAGCCTAAGCGAGCTCGCTGGGGGCGGCACTCGGCCTCCTCACTAGTCAGGGTCACAGCAGAGGACTCTCTGTATGATGAGGCAGACGTGGCTGATCAGGACTTTGATCCTGACACCGCTCTCAATCCGGATACACCGGATGGTGACGCCATGCGGAATGATCTTATAGCGTCCAGCAATGGCATGTTGGATATCTCTCCCCCAGCACCTTCAGTGGAGGAGTCAGCTTCCCAGCAGGAGAAATCCCATTTCAGTATCTCAAGCGTACATTGAGTACTTTTCTGGCCACGCTGACTTCAGAGAAGCAGTTCAGGATCACCACGCTTACCAGATAAGCGTTTCTCCAAATGTATTAAGGATACATGTTATCCCTTTCCCCCTGACGTGGTCAGGCGCTGGACCCAGGGTCCAAAGGTGGATCCCCCAATCTCCAGGCTGGCGGCTAGATCCATAGTTGCAGTGGAGATGGGACTTCACTTAAAGATGCCATTGACAGACAGATGGACCTCTGGTTGAAATCTGTCTATGAAGCTATCGGCGTGTCGGTTGCTCCGGCATTCGCAGCCGTATGGGCACTCTAAGCTATGTCAGCTGGTCTTGCGCAGCTGGTCTTGTGCACAGGTACATCTGTGCCGCAGGTAGTGTCCTTATCCTCGCAATGTCTGCATTGCGAATTACCCTATTAATGCTGTCCGAGAGAGACAGTCGAGGTTTCGGTCCTTCCCAGGCTCGGGCAGGTCCAAATTGTCCTAGTCCAAAAGGGCTCAAAAGGCTCAGAGGGGCTCAGATTCCAGGCGGGCTCAATCACGCCCAAGGAAGGCAGCCAGAGGAACCGCTTCCAAGGCGGTCTTCTCATGACTTTAAGCTCTCTCTCTCCGCATCCGCGGTTGGTGGCAGACTCTCCCGCTTTGGCGACATTTAGCTGCCACAGGTCACAGACCGGTGGGTGAGAGACATCGTGTCTCACGTGTACAGGATAGAGTTCTGTTCTCGGCCTCCGTCTCGATTCTTCAGAACTTCCCCACCTACCCACCGAGCCGATGCTCTTCTGCAGGCAGAATGAGTGGTAATTCCTGTTCCTCTTCAGGAACAAGACACAGTTTTTCCTCCATTCTGATTGTGGGGGACCTAAAACTGCTCAACAAGCACGTGAAGGCCAGGCGGTTCCGGAGGGCATCCCTCCGCTCCGTCATTGCCTCAATGTCTCAAGGAGATTTCCTAGCATCAATAGACATCAGGATGCTTATCTCCACGTGCCGATCGCTCCAGAGCACCAACGTTTGCTACGTTTCGTTATTCAAGACGAGCATCTTCAGTTCGTAACCCTGCCCTTCGGTCTGGCGACAGCCCTACGGAGTTTGAACATGTTCAGGGCAGCAGTGGGAGCAGTCCTGCACTCTCAGGGTCACTCGGTGATCCTTCCTTGGACGGTCGACTTGTCAAGGCATCCTCTCTAGAGGCATGCCAACACAGCCTGAGCGTAGCGCTGGAGACTCTCCAGAGTTTCGGGTGGATCATCAACTTCTCAAGGTTAAATCTGACACCGACCCAATCGCTGACATATCTGGGCACGGAGTGTCACGCTCCCTCAGCGATAGCGAAGCTTCCGCTGGACAAACAGCGTTCACTACAGACGGGGGTGCAGTCTCTCCTTCACAGCCAGTCACACTCCTTAACACGCCTCATGCAGAGGCAGTCAATTTCGCGCAGTTTCATCTGCGTCCACTCCAATGTGGCATTCTTTGCCAATGGGATGGGAAGTCGACGTCCCTAGAAGAAACGTCCCCCTTCTCAGACGGTCAAGGACTCTCCTCAGAGGAGTCCATCCTTCAAATCAATGTGCTGGAAATCTGGGCAGTGTATCTTGCCCTGCAAGCCTTCCAGCCGTGGCTGGAAAGCACACACATCCGAATTCAGTCGGACAACTCCACAGCGGTGGCATACATCTACCACCAAGGAGGGACACGCAGTCGGCAAGCCTTCCAGGAAATCAGGCAGATTCTGATGTGGGTGGAGGACAGAGCATCCACCATATCAGCAGTTCACATCCCGGGCGTAGAAAACTGGGAAGCAGACTTCCTCAGTCGCCAGGGCATGGCCGCAGGGGAATGGTCCCTTCACCCGGACGTGTTTTCAGGAAATCTGCAGCCGCTGGGGGGTGCCGGACGTCGACCTAATGGCGTCTCGGCACGACAACAAGGTCCCGACCTTCATAGCGCGGTCTCGCGATCAAAGAGCTCTGGCGGCAGACGCCTTAGTGCAAGATTGGTCGCAGTTCCGGGCTCCCTTATGTGTTTCCACCTCTGGCACTCTGGCCCAGAGTGTTACGCAAGATCAGATCCGATTGCGGCCGCGTCATACTCGTCGCCCCAGACTGGCCGAGGAGGTCGTGGTACCCGGATCTGTGGCATCTCACGGTCGGCCAACCGTGGGCACTACCAGACCGTCCAGACTTACTGTCCCAAGGGCCATTTTTCCATCGGAATTCTGCGGCCCTGAACCTGACTGTGTGGCCATTGAGTCCTGGATCCTAGCGTCTTCAGGATTACCCCAAGGGGTCGTGGCCACCATGAGGCAGGCTAGGAAGTCCACTTCTGCTAAGATCTACCACAGAACGTGGAAGATTTTCTTATCCTGGTGCTCTGCACAAGGAGTATCCCCCTGGCCATTCGCGTTACCTGTCTTTCTTTCCTTCCTGCAATCTGGGTTGGAAAAGGGCTTGTCGCTCGGCTCCCTTAAAGGGCAAGTCTCGGCACTATCCGTGTTTTTTCAGAAGCGTCTAGCGCGACTTTCTCAGGTGCGCACGTTCCTGCAGGGGGTGTGTCATATCGTACCTCCGTACAGGAGGCCGTTAGATCCGTGGGATCTAAACAAGGTCCTTGTTGCTCTCCAGAAGCCGCCTTTCGAGCCCCTGAGGGATGTGTCACTTTCTCGACTCTCACAGAAAGGGGCCTTTCTGGTAGCGGTCACGTCTCTTCGGAGAGTGTCTGAACTAGCAGCGCTGTCATGCAAAGCTCCTTTCCTGGTGTTCCACCAGGACAAGGTAGTGCTGCGTCCCATTCAGGAGTTTCTCCCTAAGGTGGTGTCCTCTTTTCACCTTAATCAGGATATCTCCTTGCCTTCCTTTTATCCGCATGCAGTGCATCGGTATGAAAAGGATCTACATTTGTTGGATCTGGTGAGAGCACTCAGAATCTACATTTCCCGCACGGCGCCCCTGCGCCGCTCGGATGCACTCTTTGTCCTTGTCGCTGGTAAGCGCAAAGGGTCGCAGGCTTCCAAAGCCACCCTGGCTCGATGGATCAAAGAACCGATTCTTGAAGCCTACCGTTCTGCTGGGCTTCCGGTTCCATCAGGGCTGAAGGCCCATTCTACCAGAGCCGTGGGTGCGTCCTGGGCATTACGACACCAGGCTACGGCTCAACAGGTGTGCCAGGCAGCTACCTGGTCGAGTCTGCACACTTTCACCAAACATTATCAGGTGCATACCTATGCTTCGGCGGACGCCAGCCTAGGTAGAAGAGTCCTGCAGGCGGCAGTTGCCTCCCCGTAGGGGAGGGCTGTCTTTGCAGCTCTAACATGAGGTATTTCTTTACCCACCCAGGGACAGCTTTTGGACGTCCCAATCGTCTGGGTCTCCCAATGGAGCGCCGAAGAAGGGAATTTTGTTACTTACCGTAAATTCCTTTTCTTCTAGCTCCTATTGGGAGACCCAGCACCCGCCCTGTTGTCCTTCGGGATTTTTGGTGGTTTTTCGGGTACACATGTTGTTCATGTTGAATGGTTTTCAGTTCTCCGATGTTACTTTGGAGTGAATTTGTTTAAACCAGTTATTGGCTTTCCTCCTTCTTGCTTTTGCACTAAAACTGGTGAGCCAGTGATCCCACTGGGGGTGTATAGCCAGAAGGGGAGGGGCCTTACACTTTTTAGTGTAATGCTTTGTGTGGCCTCCGGAGGGCAGTGCTATACACCCAATCGTCTGGGTCTCCCAATAGGAGCTAGAAGAAAAGGAATTTACGGTAAGTAACAAAATTCCCTTCTTCGTTATCGTTCCTATGGGAGACCCAGACCATGGGTGTATAGCTACTGCCTCCGGAGGACACACAAAGTACTACACTCAAAACGTGTAGCTCCTCCCTCCTAGCATATACACCCCCTGCTAGCCAGTCCTAGCCAGTTCAATGCTTTGTGTTTCAGGAGGTCACACACACATGCATTCTCTGATTTTGATTTTTGATTTTTCCTTTTGGATCAAAGATTTGGAAGAAAAGCGGGTCCAGCTGGACTCCCGGCATGTCCCTTCTCACCCCACTGTGTCGGCGGTGCTGTTAAGGTTGATTTTCCAAGGCTGGAGCCTTCTCATGCCGCGCTCCTTCACCATCCCCTGGGGCTCTGGCTTGAAGTGGGAGCCAACACGGTTCTCTCTGCTTTGCAGGAGACCGGTCTCCATCCGCAGCCCTTTTTCAGGATCCTGCTGGACGGAGCGCTCACCTCCCAGGGACCTGGCAACCTGCGTCTCACAAGCTAAGTATATGAGACGTTATTACCACAGAAAGTGGTCTTTCCAGGGGTCCTTTATACTTTATTTATTGGGGAGAGTGTGTTTTATGTTTGTGTTAACATTTCCGGCCGGTTCTCCAGTTTTCACTGGAGAACCGCGCCGATGGTGCCTGCACGCCGGCCGCATGTTTAAATCTAGGCCCCGGCTTCGCCTGAGGCCTAGTTTCGGTTTCCACTGCCTCTGCATGTCAGTCATGCAGAGGGACAGTGTGGCTCCGCCCAGCGGCTGTGCAGCACAGGGAAGGGACACTCCTCACTGAGGAAGGATTCCCTCCCCTGGCAACCTCATTTGCCGCTCTCAGAGTAGGCCCCGCCCCCTCTCGCTCCGGTCGCCATTTTCTCAGCGTTCTCTGTGCCTGCATAGGCACAGAGATTCCACATTGTGACAAGTGGGGGCCTGGGCTGAGGGACTGGAGAGCACAGAAATGTTTAAACGATCTGGCAGCCACATCCTCCGGTTTGTGCAGCTGCTTATTTTATCTGTTTATATATGCTGGGGGCCATTCTAGGACAGAGCCCCCACCTCTGCAGCATGTCTCACATCAGAGCAAGGCTGCAAGGCTGTTTTTATTATGCACTGCATGTAGTCTCGTACGGCTGTACCGAGCTCATAAACACAGTGGCCCCTCAGCCTGGAGGCTCATCAGTGGTCCCTCCAGCTGCTCCGGCTTCGGTGGCTGACCCCTGGTTTGGCTAGAATCCGCTATTTCCAGGGGTCGGCTGTCCCGGAATCTGCTGAGCATGCAGCCCCCTTCTCAGGGCGTTTTCTGCTACAGCTCGCTCAGCTAAGCTCACAGAGGACTCTCCTTCTGGTCTCAGACCCCGTCCTCCTGACATGGAGACGCAGGGTCCCCTGTCCTCCCCGTCCCGCAGCTCTGATTACGAGCTGACTCACTGGACGAGGAGGATGTCTCTACCAGGGGCTCGGACGCTACTTCATGTACCACTGATCTGTTCGTAGGTGACGCAGATGCTAATGATTGGATTGCGTCCATTATGCTTGTACTGGACCTCCATCCGCCTGTATCAGGGGATTATTCCCCGCTGGCAGAAGGGCATCAGTATACCTTAAACAGGACAAGGAGTGTGTTCCTTAACCACTCCAGTTTTCAGCCCACTGTGTCCAAGCCCACAGCCTGTCCTGTCAGACCCCAAAGCGGGGTTCTGATGACTGTTTCCCCCTCCCATCAGAGGTGGTCAAGGAGTGAGCTCATTCGCCAAGGGTGGTCCCTCCGGTGTCTAGACTTTCAGCCCGGATAGTTGTATCAGTGGCTGACGGCACCTCTATAAGGATCCCACGGTACATTAATTTTGTACTGGACCTCACTCCGCCGGAGTTACCTTGCCTAGGAGAACACAATGTGTGTTCCTTAACCACTCCAGTTTTCAGGCCACTGTGATCAAGCCCAGGGTCCGCTCAGAATCACGCTTCATGGGAAGCGACTGTCAGAGGACTGTTTTTTCCCTTTCCACCACTGGTGGTCAAGAAGTGGGCTCATTCACCACAGGTGGCTCAGCCCGGACCGTTATGTCAGTGGCTGATGGCTCCTCACTTAAGGTTTTGCGGTCCGCCAGGTTGTCCTTCTGGCCAAATCTGTATGGGGGCGGCAGGAGCTTCGTTCTCCTCAGCTTTACAGCAGTGCGCTTTTTTTGTAGCCTTTTCTACTTCTCTAGAGGAGATGCATTCCCTCACAGGGACTCTATGCCCGAAATGGTTGCCTGAACTTCCAGACTTCAGTCTTTTCATCCTATGCCATGTCTGCCATGCTGGACACCGCACTGCGGTGGCCTCGGCTTCTTTCCTCG
This sequence comes from Anomaloglossus baeobatrachus, assembly GCF_048569485.1. Classification (NCBI taxonomy): domain Eukaryota; kingdom Metazoa; phylum Chordata; class Amphibia; order Anura; family Aromobatidae; genus Anomaloglossus; species Anomaloglossus baeobatrachus. The sequence continues at coordinate 872,384,693 of NC_134353.1, read as the reverse complement.
CTATCCGCAGGCTCCTGTGGCTTCGGAAATGGAAGGCAGATGCTTCTATAGAAGTTCCTTGCTGGGCTCCCTTTTGTTGGGACCAGTCTCTTCGGAACCAACTGGATGAAATTAAGGAAGCTCTTGGCGGGAAGAGTTCTTCCATGCCACAAACCTAAACCAGGGAACCTGTCCAGGGCAGGAATCAGTTGGGGTTTCGTTTGTTTCGTTCCTCCATCTGATCGTTCTCTAAGCCCTCAGCCTCGTCCACTAGCTCGGCCAAGGTTCATAGACCCGAATGGCGCTCGAAGCTGCGTCTTCAGAATACCGCAGGAGATGCTGCCACTGAGTCAGCTTCCTCCGAGCTATCTAGCCACGCCAACAACGTCCTTGGTCGGTGGCAGGCTCTCCCACTTGGCGACGTATGGTTTTAACACGTCTCCGTTCAGTGGGTGCGGGATTATATCTCCCATGCCTACAGGATGGAATTCTATCCACCCGCCAAACAGATTTTTTCTGTCAACTCCCCCCGGCTCCAAGGCCGCCGCCTTCTCACAGGCCGTGGCTTTCTTGCAGGCCAATGGAGTAACTGTACCAGTTCCCGACTGGGAACGGTTCTGAGATTTCTGCTTAAATCTATTCCTAGTCCCCGAAGAGGGCGGTGCCTTCCAACCTGGATCTTTAGCTTTTCAAGCATGGTCAGGTGTGGCGTTTTCACATGGAGTCTCGGTCTTGTTCCGTGTGTTTTTCACCGGATCAATCAATAACCGAAGGAGATTCCCTAGCAGCCATCAGCATCAGAGATGCCTATCTGCAGGTGCCAATCGCAGTTTCACACCAGCGTTGGCTATGTTTTGCAATCGGAGTGGTCCAATTCGTGGCTCTTCCCTTGGGGTTAGCCACGGCCCCTCGAGTATTCTCATTGGGGCAGCTGTGATTAGGGTCCTGCACCTCTAGGGATTGGCAGTGATCTTTTGCCCTGGACGGTCTTCTTGTCGGGGCTTCATCCAGTGCAGACTCTTAGCAGAGTGCTTCGCTCACTCTCGCCACTCTAACCAATTCGGGTGGCTTGTCATTCTGTCCAAGTCCACTCTGACTTCGAACCAGAGACGCAATTCGAGACTCTGTCGGCACTTGTGAAGCTGCCCTTAGTCGAACAGTAGTCCCTCCGCTGGCGGTCGACGTCGTTCTATCAGGCACCGAATACAGGTGCTGGTCAGATGGTGGCGTCAATGGAAGCGATTCCTTGCCCAGTTTCTCCTGCGTCCTCTGAGACTGGATATTTCCGCTGTACAAGCGAACTTCCTCCTTCCACGGGGTGGTGGCTTCGCCACTGACCAGGGGCTCGTTTCAGTGGTGGCTTCGGCCACTCTGTCTCAGGGACGCTCCTTCCTGGCCCCGTCCCGGGTGATCCTCACCAGGATGCTAGTCTACCCGCCTTGGGAGCAGTATATCTCCACCGTGGAGCGCAGGGCGCTTGGACTCTGTCCGAATCAGCCCTCTGGATCAATGTGCTGGAAATCAGAGCTGTATTTCTAGCTCTCTAAGCCTTTCACCATCTGTTGGCGGCTAGGCACATTCGAGTCCAGTCGGACAACGTGACAGCGTTTTCCTACATCAACTTCCAGGGCGGGACACTCAGCCGCCTGGCAATGTTGGCGGCTCAACGCATTCTTCAGTGGACGAGGGACTTTTAGTCCACCGTATCCGCAGCCCACATCCTAGACGTGAAAACTGCGAGGCAGACTATTTCAGCTGTCCAACCGTGGTCCACGATCCTCAGGTTTTGCGGCAGACGCACTGGTTCATGTTTGGTCCCAGCTTCGTCTCTTTTACGTGTTTTACCCTCTAGCTCTTGTCCAGAGTCCTGCGCAAGATCAGTAAAGAGGTCCGTCGGGTCATTCTCATACTCCAGACTGACCCAGGCAGGCTTGGTACCCTGACCTGCTCCATCTGTCCGTTGTGTTGCCATGGCATCTTCCGGACCGTCCAGACCTTCTCTCAAAAGGTCCGTTTTGTCCGCCAGAATTCTGGACTCTCAGATTGACGGCGTGGCTCTTGAGTCCTGGATCTTGACGACTTCTGGTATCCCTCCTGAAGTCATCTCCACTATGACTCGAGCTCCAAAGTGTCCTTTGGCCTTTTTGGCCTTGCCGACCCTCCTGTCCCTTCCACAGTCCGGTCTACAGCTAGGATTATCCCTCATTAAGGGACAGGTCTCGGCTCTGTCAGTGTGTGCCAGCGGCGTAGCGTCCGGCTGGCTCCGGTGCGCTACTTCAAGGGCGCATCTCACATCATTCCGCCTTACCGGCGGCCTATGGAGCCCTGGGACCTTAATCCGGTCCTCACGGTTTCCGGAAACCCCCCTTTGAGCCTCTTAGGGAGGTTTCTTTGTTTTCATCTTTCACAGAAAGTAGTCTTTCTAGTGGCCATAATTTCCCGCCAGAGAGTTTTGGCTGCACTCTCTTCGGAGTCACCCCCTTTTTTGTTTTTTTCATCAAGACAAGGTGGTCTCTGTCCGACTCCGGACTTTCTCCCTAAGGGGGTTGCTGCTTCCACCTTATCCGGGGCATTTTTCCTGCCTTCCTTTTGTCCGTCTCCTGTTCATCGCTTTGAAAAAGCGTTGCATATCCTGGATCTGGTGCGGGCGCTCCGGATCTATGAGTCTCGCACCGCCGTTATTAGGCGGTGCACCTCTCTCTGGTGCTGACCACTAGTCAGCGTAGCGGTCTCTCGGCATCTAAGCCGACCCTGGTTCGTTGGCTTAGGTCGGCTATTTCCGATGCCTACAAGTGCCTTCCCCGCCGGGGATCAGGGCACACTTGATCAGAGCTGTCGGTGCCTTTTGGGCTTTCAGGCACCAGGCTACGGCTAAGCAGGTCTGTCAGACTGCCACTCGGATTAGTCTGCATACTTTTTCGAAGCACTACCCAAGGCATGCTCATGCTTTGGCAGACGCGGGCTTGGGCAGACGCATCTTTCAGGCGTCTGTCGCCCATTTGTGAAGTTAGGTTTCGCCTGCTTCTCAGTTGTCTGTTTATTCCCACCCATGGACTGCTTTAGAACGTCCCATGGTCTGGGTCTCCCATAGGAACGATAAAGAAAAAGAGAATTTTGTTACTTACCGTAAATTCTTTTTCTTATAGTTCCGTCATGGGAGACCCAGCACCCTCCCTATTGCCTGTTGGCAGGTTTCTTGTTCCGTGTGTCTTCACCGGCTGTTGTTGTTGTAGACAGAGGTTCCGGTTCTTCCGGGTTTTACTCTGTCTCTTCTTGTGGGTGGATGTCCTCCTTCAGCTTTTGCACTAAACTGGCTAGGACTGGCTAGCAGGGGGTGTATATGCTAGGAGGGAGGAGCTACACGTTTTGAGTGTAGTACTTTGTGTGTCCTCCGGAGGCAGTAGCTATACACCCATGGTCTGGGTCTCCCATGACGGAACTATAAGAAAAAGAATTTCTTTGTCGCTCCATTGGGAGACCCAGACAATTGGGTGTATAGGCTATGCCTCCGGAGGCCGCACAAAGTATTACACTTAAAAGTGTTAAGCCCTTCCCCTTCTGCCTATACACCCCCCGTGCTCCCACGGGCTCCTCAGTTTTTTGCTTTGTGCGAAGGAGGTCAGACACGCACGCACAGCTCCACAGATTGGTCAGCAGCAGCTGCTGACTATATCGGATGGAAGAAAAGTGGGCCCATATAGGGCCCCCAGCATGCTCCCTTCTCACCCCACTCTTGTCGGCGGTGTAGTTAAGGTTGAGGTATCCATTGCGGGTACGGAGGCTGGAGCCCACATGCTGCTTTCCTTCCCCATCCCCCTCAGGGCTCTGGTGAAGTGGGATCCTATCGGTCTCCAGGCACTGAGACCGTGCTTCATCCACAACTCCTGGGAGACTGCTGGATAGGAGCCGGGTATCGTTCAGGGACATGGCCCTGCTACTTGGAGGTACTCTGTGTCCCCGTGGGGACCGCGCACAGCAACACGCCAGCATTGCTGGGTGTGCTAGTGCACCGGGGACCGCGGCGCTGACCGGGTTAATATGTGCCATTACACACTCAGCGCTGCTGAGTGTGTTTATGCATAGGGACTGCCGCACTAACCGCCGCTGCCAGGGAAAGGCGCGGCTGGGACTTGTAGTGCGCCGGGGACTTTCGCGCCGGCCGCGCTTTTACGGCGGCCACGTTTATTACTAGAGTCCCCGGTTTTTTGCGGCCTAGTTTCCTTTCCTCCCGCCCACAGCCCTGACAGGCAGGGGAAGGGCGGGACGCTGCACAGAACGAGCAGCACTGAGGGCTGGAGCATGCTTTGCATACTCCACTCCCCTCACTGTGCACAGTGCAGGCACCAGCTCCCACTCTTTCTGAGCCACGCCCACGGCTCCCTCCTCTCCTCAGGACGCCGGCAGCCATTCCTGTCAGCTCCTTGGACGCTACAGAGGGGGACAAAGTCTGGGAGACTCGGGCAGGGACTCTGGTGGCCTCACAACCGCTTTAAGCGGGTGGTAAGCAGCACCTGTGGTGCTAGCCCCATTGTGCAGTAGTGTAACATTATATGTTTATGGTATACATATTTTACACTATATGGTGCACAGTTGATTTCTGGCTATATACCCTATTGTGTTACTCAGGGAAGATAATAGCATGGCGCCCACGAAAGGCAGGGGTGCCAAAACACAGGCTTATTATGCTGCCTGCGGCGCATGTATGACCCCGCTACCGGCAGGTTCCACTGACCCTCATTGTGAGCACTGTTCGGCCCCTGTGGCACTTACTCAGCTAGAGCCTCTGCTAAGGGGGGCCCAGGGGGAGCCACCTGCTGACACTGTTCAGGTGACGGGGACAGAGTTTGCAAAACTCTCTGAGACTATGGCTAAGATACTAGAAGCCTTGCAGTCCAGGCCGGTATCTCAGCACAGGGACTCTGTTGAATCTTTGTTCCCTGGCCCACCTCAGTTGGACCAACAATGTCCTCCTGGGGTGTCTCATGGATCCCAGGCTGAGGGTTCTGACACAGACCCCGGCCCCAGACCGACTAAGCGAGCTCGCTTGACAATTCCCTTGACATCCTCATATTGTTCAGGGTCTCAGCGGGGGGAATCTCTAGTTGATGATGCGGACACAGCTGATCAGGATTCTGATCCTGAGGCCGCTCTCAATCTTGATACTCCGGACGGGGACGCCATAGTGAACGACCTTATTGCGTCCATCAATCGTATGTTGGATATTTCTCCCTCAGCTCCTCCGGTGGAGGAGTCAGCTTCACAGCAGGAGAAATTCCGTTTCAGGTTTCCCAAGCGTACACCGAGTATGTTTCTGGACCACTCTGATTTCAGAGAGGCAGTCCAGAATCACCATGCTTGTCCAGATAAGCGTTTTTTCTAAGCGCCTTAAGGATACACGTTATCCCTTTCCCCCTGACGTGGTCAAAAGTTGGGCTCAGTGTCCCAAAGTGGATCCTCCAATCTCCAGACTGGCAGCTAGATCCATACTTGCAGTGGAAGACGGGGCTTCACTCAAAGATGCCACTGACAGGCAGATGGAGCTCTGGTTGAAATCCATCTATGAAGCTATCGGCGCTTCTTTTGCCCCAGCATTCGCAGCCGTATGGGCGCTGCAAGCTATCTCAGCAGGTCAAGCGCAAATCGACGCAGCCACACGCACGTCCGCGCCACAGGTGGCGTCCAAAACCACACAGACTTCGGCATTTGCGTCTTACGCTATTAATGCTGTTCTGGACTCTGCGAGCCGTACGGCGGTTGCAGCCGCCAATTCGGTGGTACTCCGCAGGGCCTTGTGGCTACGGGAATGGAAGGCAGATTCTGTTTCCAAAAAGCGCTTAACCAGTTTGCCAATTTCTGCCAACCGATTGTTTGGCGAGCGTTTGGATGAAATCATCAAACAATCCAAGGGAAAGGATACATCCTTACCCCAGCCCAAACCGAAAATACCCCAACAGAGGAGGGGGCAGTCGAGTTTTCGGTCCTTTCGGGGCGCAGGCAGGTCCCAATTTTCCTCGTCCACAAGGCCTCAGAAAGATCAAAGGAACTCTGATGCATGGCGGTCTAAGTCACGTCCTAAAAAGGCCACCGGAGGTGCCGCTACCAAAGCGGCTTCCTCATGACTTTCGGCCTCCCCACTCCGCATCTTCGGTCAGTGGCAGGCTCTCCCGCTTTTGCGACACCTGGCTGCCACGGGGTAAAAGACCGTTGGGTGAGAGACATTCTGTCTCACGGTTACAAGATAGAGTTCACCTCTCGTCCCCCGACTCGATTCTTCAGGTCATCCCCGCCTCCCGAGCGAGCCGAGGCTCTTCTGCAGGCGCTGGGCACTCTGAAGGCAGAAGGAGTGGTGGTCCCTGTTCCTATTCAGCAACAGGGTCACGGTTTTTACTCCAACTTGTTTGTGGTCCCAAAGAAGGACGGGTCTTTCCGTCCTGTCCTGGACCTGAAACTTCTCAACAAACACGTAAAGACCAGGCGGTTCCGGATGGAATCCCTCCGCTCCGTCATCGCCTCAATGTCCCAAGGAGATTTCCTTGCATCGATCGATATCAAGGATGCATATCTCCACGTACCGATTGCTCCAGAGCACCAGCGCTTCTTGCGCTTCGCCATAGAAAACGAACACCTGCAGTTCGTGCCACTGCCGTTCGGCCTGGCAACAGCTCCACGGGTTTTCACCAAGGTGATGGCTACTGTAGTAGCGGTCCTCCACTCTCAGGGTCACTCGGTGATCCCGTACTTGGACGATCTGTTGATCAAGGCACCCTCTCTAGAGGCATGCCAACACAGCCTCGACGCTACCCTGGAGACTCTCCAGAGTTTCGGGTGGATCATCAATTTCCAAAGTCAAATCTGACACCGGCCCAATCGCTGACATATCTTGGCATGGAGTTTCATACCCTCTCAGCGATAGTGAAGCTTCCACTGATCAAGCAGCGGTCACTACAGACAGGGGTACAATCTCTCCTTCAAGGCCAGTCACACCCCTTGAGGCGCCTCATGCACTTCCTGGGGAAGATGGTGGCAGCAATGGAGGCAGTTCCGTTCGCGCAGTTTCACCTGCGTCCACTTCAATGGGACATCCTACGCAAATGGGACAGGAAGCCGACGTCCCTCGACAGGAACGTCTCCCTCTCTCAGGCGACCAAAGCTTCCCTTCGGTGGTGGCTTCTTCCCACTTCATTATCGAAGGGGAAATCCTTCCTACCCCCATCCTGGGAGGTGGTCACGACGGACGCGAGTCTCAGGGTGGGGAGCGGTTTTTCTCCACCACAGGGCTCAGGGTACGTGGACCCAGCAAGAGTCCTCGCTTCAGATCAATGTTCTGGGAATACGGGCAGTGTATCTTGCCCTGAAGGTGTTCAAGCAGTGGCTGGAAGGCAAGCAGATCAGAATTCAGTCGGACAATTCCACAGCGGTGGCATACATCAATCACCGAGGCGGCACACGCAGTCGGCAAGCCTTCCAGGAAGTCCGGCGGATTTTGATGTGGGTGGAAGCCACGGCCTCCACCATCTCTGCAGTTCACATTCCAGGCGTGGAAAACTGGGAAGCAGACTATCTCAGTCGCCAGGGCATGGACGCAGGGGAATGGTCCCTTCACCCGGACGTGTTTCAGGAGATCTGTTGCCGCTGGGGGGTGCCGGACGTCGACCTCATGGCGTCACGGCACAACAACAAGGTACCGGTGTTCATGGCACGGTCTCAAGATCCCAGAACTCTGGCGGCAGACGCCTTAGTTCAGGATTGGTCGCAGTTTCAGCTCCCTTATGTGTTTCCTCCGCTGGCACTGTTGCCCAGAGTGTTACGCAAGATCAGGGCCGACTGCCGCCGCGTCATCCTCGTCGCTCCAGACTGGCCGAGGCGGTCGTGGTACCCGGATCTGTGGCATCTCACGGTCGGCCAACCGTGGGCACTACCAGACCGACCAGACTTGCTATCTCAAGGGCCGTTTTTCCATCTGAATTCTGCGGCCCTCAACCTGACTGTGTGGCCATTGAGTCCTGGATCCTAGCGTCTTCAGGGTTATCTCAAGACGTCATTGCCACTATGAGACAGGCTAGGAAACCAACGTCCGCCAAGATCTACCACAGGACGTGGAAAATTTTCCTGTCGTGGTGCTCTGCTCAGGGTTTTTCTCCCTGGCCTTTTGCCTTGCCCACTTTTCTGTCCTTCCTTCAATCTGGACTGGAAAAGGGTTTGTCGCTCGGCTCCCTTAAGGGACAAGTCTCAGCGCTCTCTGTGTTTTTCCAGAAGCGCCTAGCCAGACTTCCACAGGTACGCACGTTCCTGCAGGGGGTTTGTCACATCGTTCCTCCTTACAAGCGGCCGTTAGAACCCTGGGATCTGAACAGGGTGCTGCTGGTTCTTCAGAAACCACCATTCGAGCCAATGAGAGATATTTCTCTCTCACGCCTTTCGCAGAAAGTGGTTTTTCTAGTAGCAGTCACTTCACTTCGGAGAGTGTCTGAGCTAGCAGCGCTGTCATGCAAAGCCCCTTTCCTGGTTTTTCACCAGGACAAGGTGGTTCTGCATCCGGTTCCGGAATTTCTCCCTAAGGTGGTATCCCCCTTTCATCTCAATCAGGATATCTCCTTACCTTCTTTTTGTCCTCATCCAGTTCACCAATGTGAAAAGGATTTGCACTTGTTAGATCTGGTGAGAGCACTCAGACTCTACATTTCTCGGACGGCGCCCCTGCGCCGCTCGGATGCACTCTTTGTCCTTGTCGCTGGCCAGCGTAAAGGGTCACAGGCTTCCAAATCAACCTTGGCTCGGTGGATCAAGGAGCCAATTCTCGAAGCCTACCGTTCGGCTGGGCTTCCGGTTCCCTCAGGGCTGAAGGCCCATTCTACCAGAGCCGTGGGCGCGTCCTGGGCTTTGAGGCACCAGGCTACGGCTCAGCAGGTGTGTCAGGCGGCTACCTGGTCGAGCCTGCACACTTTCACGAAACACTATCAGGTGCATACCTATGCTTCGGCGGATGCCAGCCTAGGTAGACGAGTCCTTCAGGCGGCGGTTGCCCACCTGTAGGAAGAGGCCGTTTTACGGCTCTCTTACGAGGTATTATTTTAACCACCCAGGGACTGCTTTTGGACGTCCCAATTGTCTGGGTCTCCCAATGGAGCGACAAAGAAGAAGGGAATTTTGTTTACTTACCGTAAATTCCTTTTCTTCTAGCTCCAATTGGGAGACCCAGCACCCGCCCCTGTTTTTTTGTGTACACATGTTGTTCATGTTGAATGGTTTCAGTTCTCCGATATTCCTTCGGATTGAAGTTACTTTAAACCAGTTTTTAATTCTTTTCCTCCTTCTTGCTTTTGCACCAAAACTGAGGAGCCCGTGGGAGCACGGGGGGTGTATAGGCAGAAGGGGAGGGGCTTAACACTTTTAAGTGTAATACTTTGTGCGGCCTCCGGAGGCATAGCCTATACACCCAATTGTCTGGGTCTCCCAATTGGAGCTAGAAGAAAAGGAATTTACGGTAAGTAAACAAAATTCCCTTCTTACGGTAAGTAACAAAATTCTCTTTTTTTTTTTATATTGTGCAGAGCGTCCTAAGCTCTTATGTACAGCATTGTAGAACGCTGTATATAAGGGCTCACTGTTGGTGGCTGCAGCTTGTAGAGAACAAATCTGGTGACAGGTTCCCTTTAATAACCAGAACCTGTGCCCAGAAAGCCGGATGCAGAAGTGAAGACTGGCTGCCACAAAGGACCAAGTAGGTCAATTAGAGGTATTTTAGTGGGCTATTTTAAATGGGACTTCCATGATCAATTGGGAGACCTACAATCTGGCCACAAAGTGTACAATATGGATGTCAATGGTTGATGCCATATCCCCTGAGGAACCACATAACTGTGGCGAAACTTGTTGAGGCAGTATACAGCAAGGAATACAGCTGAGTTATCAATAATTAGGACTGGTTGCGTTTTCTCATATATGCCTTTGTTTACATCCTTCCGTCTACATGGATCCTCAATTCTACGGCTGTGCGGTCTATTAACCCTTTTCTCGCCAAATTTGAACTGCTTTGTTTACATCCCAGCAGGCATTATGCTATATGTGGTCTATAGCAAGGGTCCAGATTAGTTGATTGACATATAGGATTGCTTACTCTTGTCCTTTAATATCACCACCATCATCCACACGAAAAATCTAGTATTGCAGTTCATCCCCATTGAGTGGGGCTCAGCTGCAATATTAGTCCAAGCCTACAGAGGTGAGTGGTGCTGTTTCTGGGGAAAACTTAATTTGGGAGAGAATAAACTATTAAAGTTTGGTTACTGCGCTTTAATTTGATTCATCAGTATCACTGTACTAATGACAGCACCAATCGCATGCCATGGTTTGCACTGTTTTGCAGTATTTTATTTATTTATTTATTTTTGTAATGGCTTGTTCTGAAGCCAGATGTGACTTTAAAGTCTTTAGGTAAATGAGACACTCCACATTCATTGGTTTTGGTTCATCCTGGGGAGCGCTGGCTTTTTTTTTTTCTGTTTTTTCCAAAGCTATTAAATTAGTTTTTTTTTTTTGTTTTTTTTTCTCTTACTAAAAACTCTTGTGTGGGTGAAGGAGAATTATGGAGAGTCTTTTTGCATATGAAATTGCCATTACCTACTTTATAAATATGGGCGGTGTGGGTTTTTTGGCCCTTGTTGCACAGAACCATTCATTCTCATCATTAATACGGATTGTCCTTTGTACTATTCAGGAGGAAGAGGTCTCGCCGCAGCTGTTCACCTTCCACGAAGCAGTGTCTCAGATGGTGGAGATGGAGGAGCAGGTGGTAGAAGATCACAGAGCTGTGTTCCAGGTGGGACCTCCATCATCATATACATATTTCTTGTGTACTGTGTGAGTGTTGTCTATAGATGTACTTACTACCTACTGTAGTTTTATAGGTTTCTATTAGTCATCCCAGCTAGGCAGGCTTGCGTCATGTACAGCGAAACCTCCACATACCTAATCTCCTTATCTGATGTCCTGTGACAGAGCCATCATATTTTAGGCTTTTCTGGCCTGGTTCTTGAGAAGTCCACTCTCCTAGAAAACCACCGTCGGTGCAATTTGGGAAGTTTCTTCATATGTGCATACACACACACAGTGTCATGGAGCGATGAACAACTAATTTATACCCCATTTCCCTGAAAATAAGACACTGTCTTATATTTATTTTTTTTTTAGCCCTGAAAAAAGTTCCAGGGCTTAATTTTGGGGTTGGGCTTATTCTCAGGGAAGCATGGTTGGGGGAAAATTTACCCCCTAAAAAATGCAGGTGCCAACCCCCTTCCCAGGAGAATCCTTCTTACCAGACCCCAAACATCTGCCTGGCTCTCAGGTTCTTTTGCAATCCTCGGAGGGTGCTCCCTGCAGGTATGCTGCACGCCGTCCTCCCCTCCTTCTGGTCAATACTCACACCAGATCGCATACATACACACTCATGAGTTGTACATACAATTGCGCACACACTCACCACATTTGGTGATACCACTTGCTTCCAGCCAGCAGGACTCTCTGCTCTCTTGTCTCTATGATGCATTCCACCGCTGGGTCCTCCATGCGTTCCACCCGCAGGTCCACTCGCTCCACTGCACAGCGTCGCAGGTCATTATGCCGTTAGATGCAATTGTGGATGTGTGTGTGTGTGTGTGTGGATGTGTGTGTGTGTGTGTGTGTGTGTGTGTGTGTGTGAAATCTGACGTGTGTGGGTGGGTGTGATCTGATGTGTGTGGGTGTGCGTTCTGCCGCAGGTCATTGATGCATTCTACTGCTCCTGGTCGGAGTTTGGTGAGTATGATCTCGGGGTTTTCTGTCTTTTTTTCTTCTCTCTTTTGGGGGTGTCTTTCTATAATGAAGGGTCCTACAGTATTCTTTAACTTTTTTAGCTGCTTGGACACTTCATTATTGAACCGCAACTAGGGCTTATTTTTGAGGTAGGTCTTATTTTCAGGGAAACATAGTATATTAGCTGCAGTGCACTCATGTGTTAACCCTTACACTACTGTACCTTAGTGATTCTTCATTAGCAGTATTATTGCATTTGGTGAAGTGTACCTGCAATGGAAATTGTGTTGTTCCATGTGAGCAGTCAGTGGGTGATTGGGTATAGATGTCTCACTGCTGTCAGTGGTCATCTCTGGTCACGACCTGTAGGTTGACGTTACCCTATGTCCCTTTCTTGTGCATTTCACTCTTCAGGAGCTCCGCCTACCACAGCTTCTAGCCCCTTATACCACTCATCCCATATCTGATCACCACTGATGCTCCCTTTTCCAGCCCTTAAATTTCCGACCTCTTTACTTGTCCACACAGCAAAACTTTGAGTTTCTGTTTTGTATCATGTACAGGAATCTATACGATGGCTGGAAGATGAGAAAGCTCTGCTAGATATGACAGAAGAGGTGGACTATGACGTGGATTCCTATGCTACTCAACTAGAAGCAATCCTAGAGCAGAAGATTGTCATTCTTATTGAATTACGAGGTATGTGTGTGGCTACGCAGAACGGGATACTTAATATAGGCCATCAGTATCTAATCGATGGGATCGGACTCTGGAAACACCACTGATTCACTGATGGAAGAAACTGCATGTTCATCCTGTTATTTGTTGGGCACTGCTATGGAATCTTGGCAGTGTCTACGCCTGGCACTACAGCTTATGCTCATTCCCTCTGACCTATACTACCACGTCCACCCGTAACATTAGAGCTGTGCTTGGTGAACCATAAATGGCACCGGACGCTCACTGGAGTGCTGCAACTTTTTTAATCCGTGTTTTGGTTGGGTGCCAATGATTGGATCATGTGATATTGATACGCTACCTGTATAAATTAGATTAATGTATATATATCGCCATGTTTGGGCAACAGTCTAAGGCTATGTGCGCATGTTGCGTACTGTCCCTGCAGAAATTTCTGCAGCGATTTGAACAGCACACGTGCGCTTCAAATCGCTGTAGAAACAGTCCGTAATGAAAAAAAAGCCGATTTCATGCGCTCTGCCTGCAGCTCCTCCCATAGACAGAGCGGGGACTGCAGGCAGAGAGCAGGAAAGAAGTGACATGTCACTTCTTAGAAGCGCGCTTCGGGCAGCAGCCGAAGCGCTGCGCTCTAATACGCCACGTGCGCACGGCTCCTGCACAATCTCCATAGATTATGCTGGGGACGCAGGACGCATGCAGTTACGCTGCGGTGCAGATCGCAGCGTAACTGCATGTAAATACGCCACGTGCGCACATAGCCTAATGGGGCACCAACTGATTGGTCAGAAGAGACGTCAGTCAGTTATCTCTAATTTAGGTCTTCCGATCACTAAGAAATAAAAAGTAGAAAAAAAATAAACACTTTTTCTCCCATTGAAGGTAAAGAAACTAAAAGCGTAAAAAAAAAAAAAGCTCCATTGCCTGAAAATTAATAGCACGGGTCTCAGAAAATGGCGGTACAAAAAATGTTTTGTTTTTTTTAATACAAACTTGTGGCTCAGTGGTTAGCACTGCAGTCTTGCAGCGCTGGTGGGGTCCTCAGTTCAAATCCAACAAAGGACAACATCTGCAAGGAGTTTGTATGTTCTCCCCGTGTTTGCGTGGGTTTCCTCCGGGTTCTCCGGTTTTCTCCCACACTCCAAAAACATACAGATAGGGACTATAGATTGTGAGCCCCAATGGGGACAGCGTTGCCGATGTATGTAAAGCAGGGCTGTGGAGTCGGTAAGCCAAACCTTCGACTCCGACTCCGACTCCTCAAATTCTCTTGCACCGACTCCGACTCCGGCTCCGACTCCGACTCCTACATATATTGCTTATAGTTAGGTGAAAAATTTATTGTAGTACATGAATATGTGTATGTGAACATCAGACATTTAATAATTTTTATGATACAATAATCAAGATATTTGGATAGAACATAAAATATATTTATTGGAATACAACTTTAGAACACAAAAAACTGCAATAAATTGTAAATATGTAATACACTATGTAATATACAGTAGATTACATATATATCTTGTGTGTGTATATACACTGTATATATATATATTACATATTTACAATTTATTAGTTTTGTGTTCTAAAGTTGTATTCCAATAAATATTTTATGTTCTATCCAAATATCTTGATTATTGTATCATAAAAACAATTAAATGTCTGATGTTCACATTGTACTACAATACATTTTTCACTTAAATATAAGCATTATACTAAATGTTATTATTTAGTAAAATATTCAGCACATTCTGCATTGCACTCCTGTCCCCAATTTATTATATATTTTAGGAGTCGGAGTCGGTGCATTTTATACCGACTCCGACTCCGACTCCACCAAAATGAGCTCCGACTCCGACTCCACGACTCCGACTCCGACTCCACAGCCCTGATGTAAAGCGCTGTGGACTTAATAGCGCTATATAAATGAATAAATAATAAGTTTGGCATCATGGCAATCGTACTGAGCTGGAGAAATCCTAGTGCCAGGTCATATTACCATACATTGAACACCCTAAAAAGAAAACCCAAAGTAGAATAGTTTTTCTTTAACGTTCCTATGGGAGACCCAGACCATGGGTGTATAGCTACTTGCCTCCGGAGGACACACAAAGTACTACACTCAAAACGTGTAGCTCCTCCCTCCTAGCATATACACCCCCTGCTAGCCAGTCCTAGCCAGTTTCAATGCTTTGTGTTTCAGGAGGTCACACACACATGCATTCTCTGATTTTGATTTTTGATTTTTCCTTCTGGATCAAAGATTTGGAAGAAAAGCGGGTCCAGCTGGACTCCCGGCATGTCCCTTCTCACCCCACTGTGTCGGCGGTGCTGTTAAGGTTGATTTTCCAAGGCTGGAGCCTTCTCATGCCGCGCTCCTTCACCATCCCATGCTGGGGCTCTGGCTTGAAGTGGGAGCCAACACGGTTCTCACTGCTTTGCAGGAGACCGGTCTCCATCCGCAGCCCTTTTTCAGGATCCTGCTGGAAGGAGCTATCACCCCCCAGGGACCTGGCAACCTGCGTCTCACAAGCTAAGTATATGAGACGTTATTACCACAGAAAGTGGTCTTTCCAGGGGTCCTTTATATTTATTTATTGGGGGAGTGTGTTTTATGTTTTGTGTTAACGTTTCCGGCCGGTTCTCCAGTTTTCACTGGAGAACCGCGCCGATGGTGCCTGCACGCCGGCCGCATGTTTTACTCTAGGCCCCGGCTTTGCCTGAGGCCTAGTTTCGGTTTCCACTGTCTCTGCATGTCAGTCACGCAGAGGGACAGTGTGGCTCCGCCCAGCGGCTGTGCAGCACAGGGAAGGGACACTCCTCACTGAGGAAAGATTCCCTCCCCTGGCTACCTCATTTGCCGCTCTCAGAGTAGGCCCCGCCCCCTCTCCTCGCTCCGGTCGCCATTTTCTCAGCGTTCTCTGTGCCTGCATAGGCACAGAGATTCCACATTGTGACAAGTGGGGGCCTGGGCTGAGGGACTGGAGGGCACAGACATGTCTGTTTAAACGATCTGGCAGCCACAACCTCCGGTTTGTGCAGCTGCTTATTTTATCTGTTTATATATGCTGGGGGCCATTCTAGCAGAGCCCCCACCTCTGCAGCATGTCTCACAGAGCGAGGCTGCAGACTGTTTTTATTATCCACTGCAGTTAGTCTCGTACGGCTGTACCGAGCTCATAACCACTGTGGCCCCTCAGCTTGGAGGCTCATTAGTGGTCCCTCCAGCTGCTCCGGCTTCGGTGGCTGACCCCTGGTTTGGCTGGAATCCTATTTCCAGGGGTCGGCTGTCCCGGCGTCTGCTGAGCATGCAGCCCCCTTCTCAGGGCGTTTTCTGCTACAGCTCGCTCAGCAAGCTCACAGAGGTCTCTCCTTCTGGTCTCAGACCCCGTCCTCCTGACAGGGAGACGTAGGGTCCCCTGTCCTCCCCGTCCCGCAGCTCTGATTACGAGCTGACTCACTGGACGAGGAGGATGTCTCTACCAGACTAATGATTGGATTGCGTCCATTCTACTTGTACTGGACCTCCATCCGCCTGTATCAGGGGAGTATTCCCCGCTGGCAGAGAGGCATCAGTATACCTTTAACAGGACAAGGAGTGTGTTCCTCACTGTGTCCAAGCCCACAGCCTGTCCTGTCAGACCCCAAAGCGGGGTTCTGCTGCCTGTTTCCCCCTCCCATCAGAGGTGGTCAAGGAGTGAGCTCATTCGCCAAGGGTGGTCCCTCCGATGTCTAGACTTTCAGCCCGGATAGTTGTATCAGTGGCTGACGGCACCTCTATAAGGATCCCACGGTCCATTAATTTTGTACTGGACCTCAATCCGCCGGAGTTACCTTGCCTAGAAACACAATGTGTGTTCCTTAACCACTCCAGTTTACAGGCCACTGTGACCAAGCCCAGGGTCCGCTCTGACATTCGCTTCCCATGAAGCGTGATTCTGAGGACTGTTTTTTCCCTGTCCACTAATGGTGGTCAAGAAGTGGGCTCATTCACCTCAGGTGGCTCAGCCCGGACTGTTATGTCAGTGGCTGATGGCTCCTCACTTAAGGTTTTGCGGTCCGCCCGGTTGTCCTTCTGGCCAAATCTGTATGGGGGCGGCAGGAGCTTCGTTCTCCTCAGCTTTACAGCAGTGCGGTTTTTTTGTAGCCTTCTCTGCTTCTCTAGAGGAGATGCATTCCCTCACAGGGACTCTATGCCCGAAACGGTTGCCTGAACTTCCAGACTTCAGTCTTTTCATCCTATGCCATGTCTGCCATGCTGGACACCGCACGGCGGTGGCCTTGGCTACTTCCTCGCTATCCGCAGGCTCCTGTGGCTTCGGAAATAGAGGGCAGATGCCTCTATAGAAGTTCCTTGCTGGCTCCCTTTTGTTGGGACCAGTCTCTTCGGAACCAACTGGATGAAATTAAGGAAGCTCTTGGCGGGGAGAGTTCTTCCTTGCCACAAACCTAAACCAGGGAACCTGTCCAGGGCAGGAATCAGTTGAGGTTTCGGTTGTTTCCGTTCCTCCATCTGATCGTTCTCTAAGCCCTCGGCCTCGCCCTCTAGCTCGGCCTAGGTTCATAGACCCAAATGGCGCTCGACGCTGCGTCTTCAAAGACCGCAGGAGATGCTGCCACTGAGTCAGCTTCCTCCGAGCTATCTAGCCACGCCAACAACCTCCTTGGTCGGTGGCAGGCTCTCTCCACTTGGCGACGTATGGTTTTAACACGTCTCCGTTCAGTGGGGGCGGGATTATATCTCCCATGGCTACAGGATGGAATTCTATCCACCCGCCAAACAGATTTTTTCTGTCAACTCCCCCCGGCTCCAAGGCCGCCGCCTTCTCACAGGCCGTGGCATTTCTTGCAGGCCAATGGAGTAATTGTACCGGTTCCCGACTGGGAACGGTTCTGAGATTTTTGCTTAAATCTATCCCCGAAGAGGGCGGTGCCTTCCGACCTGGATCTTTAGCTTTTCAAGCATGGTCAGGTGTGGCGTTTTCACATGGAGTCTCTGTCTTGTTCCGTGTGTTTTTCACCGGATCAATCAAGAACCCAAGGAGATTCCCTAGCAGCCATCGGCATCAGTGATGCCTATCTGCAGGTGTCAATCGCAGTTTCACACCAGCGTTGGCTACGTTTTGTAATCGGAGTGGTCCAATTTGTGGCTCTTCCCTTGGGGTTAGCCACGGCCCCTCGAGTTTTCTTATTGGGGCAGCTGTGATTAGGGTCCTGCATCCCTAGGGATTGGCAGTGATCTTTTGCCCTGGACGGTCTTCTTGTCGGGGCTTCATCCAGTGCAGACTCTTAGCAGAGTGCTTCGCTCACTCTCGCCACTCTAACCAATTCGGGTGGCTTGTCATTCTGTCCAAGTCCACTCTGACTTCGAACCAGAGACGCAATTCGAGACTCTGTCGGCACTTGTGAAGCTGCTCTTAGTCGAACAGTAGTCCCTCCACTGGCGGTCGACGTCGTTCTATCAGACACCGAATACAGGTGCTGGTCAGATGGTGGCGTCAATGGAAGCGATTCCTTGCCCAGTTTCTCCTGCGTCCTCTGAGATTGGATGTTTTCCGCTGTACAAGCGAACTTCCTCCTTCCACGGGGTGGTGGCTTCGCCACTGACCAGGGGCTCGTTTCAGTGGTGGCTTCGGCCACTCTGTCTCAGGGACGCTCCTTCCTGGCCCCGTCCCGGGTGATCCTCACCAGAATGCTAGTCTATCCGCCTTGGGAGCAGTATATCTCCACCGTGGAGCGCAGGGCGCTTGGACTCTGTCCGAATCAGCCCTCTGGATCAATGTGCTGGAAATCAGAGCTGTATTTCTAGCTCTCTAAGCCTTTCACCATCTGTTGGCGGCTAGGCACATTCGAGTCCAGTCGGACAACGTGACAGCGTTTTCCTACAGCAACTTCCAGGGCGGGACACTCAGCCGCCTGGCAATGTTGGCGGCTCAACGCATTCTTCAGTGGACGAGGGACTCCTAGTCCACCGTATCCGCAGCCCACATCCTAGATGTGAAAACTGCGAGGCAGACTATTTCAGCTGTCCAACCGTGGTCCACGATCCTCAGGTTTTGCGGCAGACGCACTGGTTCATGTTTGGTCCCAGTTTTCGTCTCTTTTACGTATTCACCCTCTAGCTCTTGTCCAGAGTCCTGCGCAAGATCAGTAAAGAGGGCCGTCGGGTCATTCTCATACTCCAGACTGACCCAGGCAGGCTTGGTACCCTGACCTGCTCCTTCTGTCCGTTGGGTTGCCATGGCATTTTCCGGACCGTCCAGACCTTTTCTCAAAAGGTCCGTTTTGTCCGCCAGAATTCTGGACTCTCAGATTGACGGCGTAGCTCTTGAGTCCTGGATCTTGACGACTTCTGGTATCCTTCCTGAAGTCATCTCCACTATGACTCGAGCTCCAAAGTGTCCTTTGGCCTTGCTGATCCTCCTGTCCCTTCCACAGTCCGGTCTACAGCTAGGACTATCCCTCATTAAGGGACAGGTCTCGGCTCTGTCAGTGTGTGCCAGCGGCGTATCGTCCGGCTGGCTCCGGTGCGCTCCTTCAAGGGCGCATCTCACATCATTCCGCCTTTCCGGCGGCCTATGGAGCCCTGGGACCTTAATCCGGTCCTCACGGTTCCCGGAAACCCCCCTTTGCGCCATCTTAGGGAGGTTTCTTTGTTTCATCTTTCACAGAAAGTAGTCTTTCTAGTGGCCATAATTTCCCGCCAGAGAGTTCTGGCTGCACTCTTTTCGGAGTCACCCCCTTTTTTGGTCTTTTGCATCAAGACGAGGTGGTCTCCGTCCGGATTTTTTCCCTAAGGTGGTTACTGCTTCCACCTTATCCGGGGCATTTTTCCTGCCTTCCTTTTGTCCGGCTCCTGTTCATCGCTTTGAGGAAGCGTTGCATATCCTGGATCTGGTGCGGGCGCTCCGGATCTATGTGTCTCGCACCGCCGTTATTAGGCGGTGCACCTCTATCTGGTGCTGACCGCTAGTCAGCGTAGCGGTCTCTCGGCATCTAAGCCGACCCTGGTTCGTTGGCTTAGGTCGGCCATTTCCGAGGCCTACAAGTGTACTCAAGTGCCTTCCCCGCCGGGGATCAGGGCACACTTGATCAGACCTGTCGATGCCTTTTGGGCTTTCAGGCATCAGGCTACGGCTCAGTAGGTCTGTCAGACTGCAGCTCGGATTAGTCTGCATACTTTTTCGAAGCACTACCCAAGGCATGCTCATGCTTTGGCAGACGCGGGCTTGGGCAGACGCATCTTTCAGGCGTCTGTCGCCCATTTGTGAAGTCAGGTTTCGCCTGCTTCTCAGTTGTCTGTTTATTCCCACCCATGGACTGCTTTAGAACGTCCCATGGTCTGGGTCTCCCATAGGAACGTTACAGAAAAAGAGAATTTTGTTACTTACCGTAAATTCTTTTTCTTGTGGTTCCGTCATGGGAGACCCAGCACCCTCCCTATTGCCTGTTGGCAGGTTTCTTGTTCCGTGTGTCTTCACCGGCTATTGTTGTTGTAGACAGAGGTTCCGATTCTTCCGGGTTTTACTCTCTCTTCTTGTGGGTGGATGTCCTCCTTCAGCTTTTGCACTAAACTGGCTAGGACTGGCTAGCAGGGGGTGTATATGCTAGGAGGGAGGAGCTACACGTTTTGAGTGTAGTACTTTGTGTGTCCTCCGGAGGCAGTAGCTATACACCCATGGTCTGGGTCTCCCATGACGGAACTATAAGAAAAAGAATTTACGGTAAGTAACAAAATTCTCTTTTTTTTTTTATTCGCCCCACTTGGAAATTTTTTCTTTTTTTCATTATATGGTAAAATGGAGGTGTCATGCAAAATTACAGAAAATAAGCCCTCATATGGCTGTTTTGATGGTGCGTGGGGGAAATGAGGTACGGCTCTTGGGAGGAAGGGAGGGAAAAATTAAAGTGCATAAACGAAAAATCGGCCGGTCCTTAAAGGGAATCTATCACCAAGTTTTTGCTCCCCCATCTGACACCAGCATAATGTAGAGAAAGCGACTCTGATTCCAGCGATGTGTCACTTACTGAGCTGTTTGCTATCATTTTGATAAGATCAATATTTTCTCTGCTGCAGATCTAGCAGTTATACAGAGCTCATGAATATGCTGGACTATGTGCAGCACGCCAAATAGTCCTGTAATGATAATATACTGCTGATTTAAACAGTGATTTTTATCAAAACTATACTAAGCAGCCCAGTAAGTGACACTTCACTGGAACCAGGAGCTCTGCCCCTACGTTATGCTTCTCTCATATTAGGTGGCAAAAACCTGGTGACAGATTCCTTTTAAGTGAATAATGGGATATTATCGGAGATTTATGGCAGAGCTGCTGTACAATGAATGGAGAGCGCTGCACGTGTACATCGATCTCCATTTGTGGTAGGGACAGAGGGGCCTTATGTGAGGATGGTGGTCCTATGTCTGAGATGAGACAAGCCCTTTAAGACCAGTAATATACTGTTTGCTCTTTCAGATAAAGTGAAATCGTTCCGCGCTGCTTTACAAGAGGAGGAACAAGCCAGCAAGCAGATAAACCCCAAGAGGCCACGAGCCCTTTAAGAGAAGACTTGAATGAAGGATGACCTTATAAAGAACTTTTCTCCTGTAACATAGCATTATTATTATTATTATTAAACTGTGGCCGTAAAACCCCATTACTTGAACCGTTAAGTCAACTTTTTATAACGTCAGTGGGAAATGTCCTTCTCTTTCACTTGAATGGATCTGTTATGGGCTAACCACTACGCTGACGCCTAGACGAGCTTCAGATCCGAACGGCACAAACTTATCGGTAGGGACTACGAGGCACTTTGTCCAAAATACTTCATTCAATGACTCATTTTCCACACGTTTGTCTTTTTTTGTTTTTGTTTTTTTTTGTTTATTTTTTTTTAATAAATAACTTTAAAACTGTGTACCAGAGGAAATCCTCCATGTTTTTTATTTTTTTTTTTCTCATCCAAGACTTCATCTTGCTGCAAAATGAAAAGATGGTTTGAAGCTACTTGCATGTTTGCCTATTCATCTGTGATTGTACAGGTACAGATATTACGGACTCGCTGTGCACACCTCCTATGTGCCTTCCTGAAGGCTACTGACCCAACGTGTTCTCATTACGCACAGCCTTACTAAAATCCGAGCGTGGTTTGTCGGTGTAAAGTTACAGTTTATCACATATCTATTTTTGTTGTAGGATGTGCCATATGGAAGTACAGAGATTATAACCATATAGAACAGAGTAGGCCGCCGGCAGCAGAGTCATTTCTGTTCACTCTTTGCTGTTGGGTTGAGACTGTTCGTTAAAAATAAAGTTCTCCCTACTTCTCCCTTCCTCTTGCATACCGTCGTGTTTAATTGTTTGTCATATGTTTGTTTTTTTTCTATTTTTATATTATTTAATTTATCCTTTTTTGATATCTTTTACAATTTTTTTTTTTCTCTTGGGCGCTTTGAGTGACACTGGAAACCAGGGGTGTACACTGCTGCCACCAGGAGGCTGACACTAAGAATTACTACCTTTAAAGAGAACCTGTCACCAGTTTTTCAGCCTATAAGCTTTGGCCACCACCAGTGGGCTCTTATATACAGCATTCTAACATGCTTTATATAAGAGCCAGGGCCACTGTGTAAAACATAAAAAACACTTTATGATACTCACATAACGGTCGCGCTGTGGTGGATTTTAGTCAGATGGTCGTCTCTGTTCTCCGGTGCCGGCGCCTCCTCTTTCAGCCATCTTCGTCCTCCTTTTGTAGCTGCAGTGCATGACGCGTCCTAAGTCATGCACACTCGTCGGTCCCGTGCATGCGCACTACAATACTTTGATCTGCCCTGCTCAGGACAGATCAAAGTGCGCATGCGCACGACCTCAATGCCGGCGAGTATGGATGACTTAGGACGTGTCATGCACCACGGCTACAGAAGAAGGATGACAAAGATGGCCAAAAAAGGAGGCGCCGGCACTGGACCACAGACGCCCATCTGACTAGAATCCTCCGCAGCGTGACCTTTAGGTGAGTATTATAGTGTTTTTTATGCTGTACACAGTGGCCTGGTCTCTTATATACATCATTCTAACATGCTGTATATAAGAGCCCACTGGTGGTGGCCGCAGCTTATACGCTGAAAAACTGGTGACGGGGTTCCCTTTAAGAAAAACCAGTCTCCTCCTCTCAGCAGGCTACATCCATCTACTGGCAACGAAGCTATTCATTTCAGCAGGAGGCAGACACAGATCTGGAGCTCCGGACCAATTTTTGCCAATGGAGTTTTACTTGTTCTTTATTTTTAACCTCCAGTCTCTACTCGGCATTGAGCTGACATTATATAAATTGTACAGCTGTTAATAAGCCCATCAGCCCAATCTCCCAGTATGACCAGCATGCCTGTAAACCTGTAGTTCTCGGGTTCTCTAGAGACGGCCGCGTACTATGGAGACAACCTGTATACTGGCGTCATGTACGTGGCAGAACTGCACGCTGGATGACAATGTATGGTGTTGCCTATATTTAGGGAAGAATCTGGAATATGGCATACTGGAAAGACTTGTGATTTTCACTGCATTATCTATAGAATCAGAGGTGTACATGGGTACAGTGTTAGTGATACGGCTCCATACAATTTGCAGGTCTAGAGGCTTTTTCTGGTCAGGATAAAGCACCTTTCTTTTCTGTCTATATACATGGCTGTGTGCAGTCATGCAATAAATACCATTAAAAAAAATCTCAATCTAATATGTGCATAGAATAGATTATATCTGCTTCTATCTCTGTTTCCATTTTAACCTCTTAAGTCAGACGACTGTGTTCTTCCTGTCCCTCGTAGCCATACAAAGAATGTGAAAACGCATTGACCAACATTAAGATAGTGTTCCTACATAGCATAAACGCATTTCATGGTGCAGAAAATGTTCAGCGATTTAAAGGGAACCTGTAAGGTACAGTATGCACCCAGACCATGTGCAGTTCTGGTGTATATTTCTAATCCCTGCCTAACCATCCCTGTATGTAGTAGCATAAAGAGATCTTTAAAAAAAAATATTTCTATAGATCCTTTGATATGCTAATAATTTCAGGGACTAGTCGCAAGGGCATTAGTTCCTGCGCTCCTTCCTCCCACGGGGACATGCTAACATGGTATTCAATACCCACTGCCCAGCGTCCTCAGCGGTGACGTGCATACCTGTGTCCGTTGTCACCGTATCAGACGGCGGTCAGTGCACATGATCAGAAGTCCCGGCAGTTCCAGGCATGCACACTAGACCTCTCTGAAGCCAGGAAGCGTAGAGCCGGCTCCATAGTGCACATGACCGGAAGTGCTGGGATTTCTGATCATATGCACTGCCCGCCGTCTGATACGGTGACAACAGAGACAGGTATGCGCATCCATGCCTATGACACTGAGCAATGGGCTTTGAATAGCATGTTAGCAAGCCCCTATGGGCGTGCTAATATGCTAAGAGGGTGGACTAGTCAGGGGAACTAACGCCCTTGCGACTAGTCCCTGTGCTCATCACCATGTCATAAACTATCTTTAGAAATACTTTTTCTAAAGATTCCTTTATCTCTGCTACTAGATGCAGGGACGGTTAGGCAGGGATTAGCAATATGTACCCAGAACTGCTCGTGGTTCTGGTTGGATATTGCATGTGCAAGGTTCACTTTAACAGTTCAAGCAAAGATGCCACATAAACTCGTACCCACTGTTGTATATTATGGCGCATTTTAGGCTTCCCTATTGAGTCTGTAAAAGCAAATGTAAATAATGTAGTTTTATTTTTAAGCGAAGAATTCCAGGGTCCCTGCACTAACAAACCCAATAAAGATTGCATCAAATCTTCACCAAAAGTCATAAAAATAGGCTAAAGTGCAATAATCACAGCAGATTTCTCTTGCATGATTGGTGGAGATCCCTGCAGAAAACAAAATTTTTTACACCTCTTGGGATCGTGACCTAAACCTTCCATCTATAGACCCAATATGAATGTGAAGCACATAACTTTTGGGCTGATGTCCTTGACGGTATCTAGCCTGAAATCCCAGAATTGTATGGAGAGGTGTAATATGCCTCTTATTGGGGTCCATGGGGCTATCCCCTACACCTCCTGACTTTATAATGCTTTTGATAATTTTTTCGGCCATAGTTCTAAGCAGTTGACTCAGACGTTGTGACCCGTTCCATCAGATGCCACATTTCCATGATCTCCTCTAGTAGCATTGCTCCTCCGTAATAGAGCGTGGTTTTCCAGTGTGTGGTTCTGTAGTACACAACCATACAGGCTCCATGTATAAGGTGTTGCTTTTTTTGGGGGGAGACTGTCAGTCCTTGCCAGTTTGCACATAGAGGATTTCCCGCCTCCTAGCTGCTCCTTCCATATTTTATTAGGTACATTGTAAGATCTGACTGGCAGTGGCAGGTTACTGCCGTACTTGGTGCCTGCGTCTCCTGTATAGTACTCATCAGTGACTCCATCTTCCACTTGTACAGTGCATATGGATTATTACTGTATAATTAATATTTTCATTTTTTTACTTTTATATTAGAAAGGAGTATGGCCATTAATGAAGTTTAGGTGTAGCATTTGCTTCACTGACAGACTGATGGCGCTATTCCTTCTTTTGCACCACGTTTTACTGTCTACATCCCGAAAGACTACAAATGTATGCTGTTAGACCATGCTGTTCATCTGTACATTTCATCATACAGAAGTTCCTTACCGATGACTATTTGAACGATATAAAGTATACAGTCACTGCCTTATGTTCATTCTGTTAACTTCTGCCTTTCGCACACGAGTTAACAATAAACAGAACAATGTTGGCAAGAATGGCGCGTCCTCTGATTCTGTCTTCTTACTGTCTGCTGCATGTGAAGAAGATAATGCTTACACTTTGATGCTGATAAAACGGATCTGTGTCGCCCAGGGAAGGGGGTACTCGCTCCCGGGCAGTACTAGTAATTGGGAATGTCACTTTGGTGACCGTTGCCCGATCCCGTACCCTGGGCCCTTTTTGTAATGGGAGTATTTACAGGGGAGATAAGAGTTTTGTTGTCTGACGCCACCTGCAGGTTGCAGTTAAGGATGGAAAACTGCCGCTGCTGAATGTGGGTACTCCCAGAGCTGGTGGTGATTGCAGCGATGATTATTAGGCCCTCCGCAGGTAGGGCAGTGCCTGGGAGAGATAACTGGTAATAACGAAGACTACACCAGGCAACAGTCTCTCCTCACTGTGGACCCAGGGTTGCTGGTTCAGGTCCCTTGGAGTATCAGTGCCAATGTAGTGACCCAGGTTGCTCTGTCCCTGGCACTCTGTTGGTTGGATCCCCGTAGCGTGGAGCGTTTTGGGGCTCAGACTGTCCCTTTTGGGGTACAGTTTCCTCCGTATGGCGAGCAGTGCGGAACCTGTGGGGAGGTAAGTGTCCGAACCCCGATCCTAGTTTACTGCTAATGCCCCGGATTATTTGGTTCGGTGAAGGTGTCCTCACTGGACAGGTATTTATCAAACCGTTTGAAACTGACGCTTGACCTAGGGCCCTGTGCCCCGTGCGTGCTCCGGTCCCAGCGGTATCTCCGGTATCCGTCCTGGCGACCTCTCTCCTGTGCCCCCGGTCACCGTTGCACGGACCCAGCTCAGGCACGTCCGCACACCTCTTCTGTGTGCCACTCGACTCTATCGACTGACTGCTGACCCCTCCCACCAGGATGGCTATACCCAGGGATTCGTTCCCACGGTGACCATCCCCTTACATGGTTAACCCTCTATGCCCAGTGTGGAGAACTAGTATTTTGGTCATGTTTTGGTGGAATCAGCACTGGTACTCCAGGTCCCAGGGGGTAGGTCCTGCCTCCCCAAGAGGATGCAGTTCACTGTAGTGCCCTGAGGGTCTTGGGAGCGCTACATATCCACTATGAAAACCATGCCCACGTGTGGATTACAGAACATAGACTTGAGTTTTTAGATGAACGTTACTATAAGGCTATGTGCGCACGTAGCATTCTGTCCCTGCAGAAATTTCTGCAGCGATTTGAACAGCACACGTGCGCTTCAAATCGCTGCGGAAAGAGTCCGTAATGAGAAAAAAATAGCCGATTCCATGCGCTCTGAGTGCAGCCCCTCCCATAGACAGAGCGGGGACTGCATGCAGAGCGCACGGAATAAGTGACATGTCACTTCTTAGAACGCGCACTTCAGGCAGCAGCCGAAGCGCTGCGCTCTAATACGCCACGTGCGCACGGCTCCTGCATAATCTTCATAGATTATGCTGGGGGCGCATGCAGTTACTCTGCGGTGCAGATCGCAGCATAACTGCATGCAAATACGCAACGTGCGCACATAGCTTAATAGCGGACTAGTTAGATATGCGGCATGCTAGCATCAGAAGCTTATAGTGTGGAAGACTGTAAAATAATAATTACATGTTCAGAAAAGGCTGCCCAAAAATGTATTTGCGGTATACTCTACTGTAGTAGCATAATCGAAAATTACCTGAGAGATTTCCTTTAAAGGAACACAAAAGATAATTACTTACCGGTAATTAGATTTTCTAGAACCCATGACAGCACCCTAAACAGAGAGAATCTACTATTCAAAGATAGGAAGCCTACAGAATAAGAGAAAGAAACTCTCCAACTGCATCATTGGTTTTTAGAGCATGAGGACAAAAAACGTTTTCTACTCCAAACCCCCTAATAAAGATTGAAATGTGACCCACTGATTTTAAACATTCAAGGGAGGGACTATAAGGGCACTGTAATGGGTTAAAAAAAAATCCAATTACAGATAAGTAATTTATCGTCTTTTCCATTCACCTCTAGCATCCCAGATAGAGTAGAAGAGAGTCCTTAGGGAAGGACCACTGTTTGTAAAACTCCTACCAAAGGAAAAATCATTAGAACACCCCAAGCCTAAACTATGTCTATAGACGGTACAAGGTGAGGATTAGTTTCGGTCATACATATTTGCTTAACGGGAACATTCACGCTTTCCACCCAGGAGAACAAAACTGCCCTAGTCAAATGAGCCATCACACCTCTTGCAATGGCCTGACTGCTTATTGTATATGCTAATGTAATGGCTGCTCTAATCCGTCTAGCTAAGATGCCTTTGGGGGACCCCATAACCTTTCTTGGAACCTTGAAAAGAAACTAAGAGAGAAGCATTTTCTTCATCGTTCCTATGGGAGACCCAGACCATGGGTGTATAGCTTCTGCCTCCGGAGGACACACAAAGTACTACACTAAAAAGTGTAGCCCCTCCCTCCGAGCATATACACCCCCTGGATAACCAAATATAGCCAGTTCAATGCTTTGTGTTCAGGAGGCACACATCCACACATGCATTCTCATCTGATTTTGATTTTTGGAAAGATTTTGAAGAAAAGCGGGTCCAAGCCTGGACTCCCGGCATGTCCCTTCTCACCCCACTGTGTCGGCGGTGTTGTTAAGGTTGATTTCAAGGCTGGAGCCTTACATGCCGCGCTCCTTCACCATCCCTCGGGCTCTGGCTTGAAGTGGGAGCCAGCACGGTTCTCCCTGCCTTGCAGGAGACCGGTCTCCATCCGCAGCCCTTTCAGGATCCTGCCGGACGGAGCACTCATCCCTCAGGGACCTGGCCCTGCGTCTCACAAGCTAAGTATCTGAGACGTTATTATCGGGGGTCCCTTGTACTTTATTGTTGGGGAGAGTGTGCTGTGTATCTATTGTGACATTTCTGGCTGGTTCTCTGGTTTTCACCTGAGAACCGCGCCGATGGTGCCTGGTCGCCGGCCGCATCGTTAAATTTAGGCCCCGGCTTCGCCTGAGGCCTAGTTTCGTTTTCACTGCCCCTGCATGCCAATCATGCAGAGGGACAGTGCGGCTCCGCCCAGCGACCGTTCGGCACAGGGGAGGGACACTCCTCTCTGAGGTAATATTCCCTCCCCTGTATATCTCCTTGGCCCTCCGGATCCCGCTCTTAGAGTAGGCCCCGCCCCCTCTCCTCGCTCCGGCGCCATTTTATCAGCGTTCTTATGCATGTCTGCATAACCACATTGTGACAGCAATCGGCGCAGGCCATCTCACTGGGGGTCCGGGCTGTGGGATCTGGAGGGCACAGAGATGTCCCAATGTCAAACGGTCTGGCAAGCCACAACCTCCGGTTGTGGACCTGCTTATATACTCTGCGTATATACTCTGCTGGGGGTCATTCTGGCTCAGAGCTCCCACTTCAGCAGCATGTCTCATACGGGAGCAAGGCTGCAAGGCTGTACTTAATATGCACTGCATGTAGGCTCGTACTGCCTGTACTGAGCACATAACCACATTGTGATGCCTGCTCTAACATGGTGGTGCCTCAGCCTGGAGGCTCATCCCCAGTGGTCCCTCCGGCTGCTCCGGCTCCGGTGGCTGAACCCCCGGCTTGGGTAGAATCCTTCTTTCCAGGGGACAGATGTCCCGGACAAAATTAGTGGACGCAATCAAATCACTAGCATCTGCGTCACTTTCGGACAGATCAATGGGGTACATGGAGGCAGCGTCCGAGCCCCCAGTAAAGGCATCCTCCTTGTCCTGCGAGTCAGCTCGTGAATCAGAGCCGCGGGACGAGGAAGGAGAGGGGACCCTGCGTCTCCATTTTAGGACGGGGTCTGAGCCAGATGAAGAATCCTCTGAGCTTTGCTGAGCGAGCCGTAGCAGCAGAAGCGCCCTGAGGGGGGGCTGATGCATGCTCAGCAGTGTCCGGGACATCTGTCCTCTGGAAAGAAGGATTCTACCCAAGCCGGGGGTACTCTTCCTGCCAGTAGCTTCCTGAATAATTTCATCCAGTTGTTCGCCGAACAGCCTGGGCCCAGCAAATGGGGTGGTTGCGGTTCTGCACCTCCAAGGGTTGGCATCCCTTTTCCTGGACGGCCTTCTAGTCAAGGCTTCATCCAGTGCAGACCGTCAGCGGAGTGCTTCGCTCACTCTCGCCACTCTAGTCCCATTCGGGTGGCTTGTCTTTTCCCAAGTCCACTCTGACTCCGACCCAAAAGCTCACGTACCTAGGGATGCAATTCGAGACTCTGCAGGCACTTGTGAAGCTGCCCTTAGTAAAACAGCAGTCCCTTCACTAGCGGTGCGCTCTTTGCTGAGGCCCCGCCGTCATTCCATCAGGCACCTAATGCAGGTGCTGGGTCAGATGGTGGCGTCAATGGAAGCGGTTCCCTTGCCCAGTTCCATCTGCGTCCTCTGCAGCTGGACATTCTCCGCTGTTGGGACAGACTTCCTCCTTGCACTGGTTAGTGGCTCTGTCGCCACAGACCAGGGGCTCCCTTCAGTGGTGGCTTCGGCCCCTCTCTCTTCAGGGACGCTCCTTCCTGGCCCCGTCCTGGGTGATCCTCACCACGGATGCCAGTCTATCCGGCTGGGGAGCAGTATATCTCCACCACAGAGCGCAGGGCACTTAGACTCCGTCCGAATCAGCCCTCTCGATCAATGTGCTGGAAATCAGAGCTGTGCTTCTAGCTCTCTTGGCCTTTCACCAAGTTGGCGGGCAAGCACATTCGAGTCCAGTCAGAAACGCCACTGCGCTTGCCTACATCAACCACCAGGGCGTGACACTCTGCCGCCTGGCAACGTTGGAGGTTCAACGCATCCTTCAGTGGACGGAGGATTCCAGGTCCACCACATCCGCAATCCACAACCCAGGCGTGGAAAACTGGGAGGCAGATTATCTCAGCCGTCAAACCGTGGACAGCGGCGAGTGGGCTCTGCACCCGGCAGTGTTTCGGTCAATCTGCCGCACTTGGGGCACTCCGGCACTCTTCGCTCCCACGATCCTCAGGCCTTGGCAGCAGACGCGCTGGTTCAAGATTGGTCCCAGTTTCGTCTGTCTTACGAGTTTCCCCCTCTAGCTCTTGCCCAGAGTCCTGCGCAAGATCAGTATGGAGGGCCGTCAGGTCATTCTCATTGCTCCAGACTGGCCCAGGCGAGCTTGGTACCCTGACCTGCTCCATCTGTCCGTTGAGGTGCTGTGGCATCTCCCGGACCGTCCAGACCTTCTCTCACAAGGTCCGTCTTTCCGCCAGAATTCTGCGGCTCTCAGATTGACGGCGTGGCTCTTGAGTCCTGGATCTTGACGACTTCTGGTATCCCTCCTGAAGTCATCTCCACTATGACTCGGGCTCGGAAGTATTCCTTGGCCAAAATCTATCACAGGACCTGGAGAATTTTCCTGTCCTGGGGTCACCCTTCGGGCCATGCTTCTTGGCCTTTTTCCTTGCCAACCCTCCTGTCCCTTCTACAGTCCGGTCTGCAGCTAGGACTAACCCTCAAGGGACAGGTCTCGGCTCTGCCAGTGTTGTTCCAGCGGCGTATCGCCCGGCTGGCTCAGGTGCGCTCCTTCATACAGGGCGCATCTCACATCATGCCGCCTTTCGGCGGTCTTTGAATCCCTGGGACCTTAATCTGGTCCTCACGGCTTCCAGAAACCCCCCTTTGAGCCTCTTAGGGAGGTTTCTTTGTCTCGTCTTTCACAGAAAGTGGTTTTTCTGGTGGCCATAACTTCCCTCGGGAGAGTCTCTGATTTGGCTGCACTCTCTTCGGAGTCACCTTTTTTGGTTTTTCATCAAAACAAGGTGGTTCTCCGTCCGACTCCGGACTTCCTCCCTAAGGTGGTTTCTCCTTCCACCTTAACCAGGACATTTCCCTGCCTTCCTTTTGTCCGGCTCCTGTTCATCGCTTTGAAAAAGCGTTGCATACTCTGGATCTGGTGCGGACGCTCTGGATCTATGTGTCTCGCACCGCTGTTCTTAGGCGGTGCACCTCTCTTTTTGTGCTGACCACAGGTCGGCGTAAGGGTCTTTCGGCTTCTAAGCCGACTCTAGCTTGTTGGATTGGGTCGGCCATTTCCGATGCCTACCAGTGTACTCGAGTGCCTCCCCCGCCGGGGATCAAGGCACACTCGACCAGAGCTGTCGGTGCCTCTTGGGTTTCAGGCACCAGGCTACGGCTCAGCAGGTCTGTCAGACTGCCACTTGGACTAGTCTGCATGCCTTTTCAAAGCACTACCAAGTGCATGCTCATGCTTCGACAGATGCGAGCTTGGGCAGACGCACCCTTCAGGCGGCTGTCGCCCATTTGCGAAGTTAGGTTTCGCCTACTTCTCAGTTTTCTGTTTATTCCCACCCATGGACTGCTTTGAGACGTCCCATGGTCTGGGTCTCCCATAGGAACGATGAAGAAAAAGAGAATTTTGTTTACTTACCGTAAATTCTTTTTCTTATAGTTCCGTAATGGGCGACCCAGCACCCTCCCTGTTGCCTGTTGGCAGTTTCTTGTTCCGCGTGTTATCACCGGCTGTTGTTGTAGACAGAGGCTCCGGTTGTTCCGGTTCTTGCTCTATCTCTACTTGTGGGTGGCTACTCTCCTTCAGCTTTTGCACTAAACTGGCTATATTTGGTTATCCAGGGGGTGTATATGCTCGGAGGGAGGGGCTACACTTTTTAGTGTAGTACTTTGTGTGTCTTCCGGAGGCAGAAGCTATACACCCATGGTCTGGGTCTCCCATTACGGAACTATAAGAAAAAGAATTTACGGTAAGTAAACAAAATTCTCTTTTTTTCAAGTATTTTGTGGCTAACATGTACAATGGGTAAAAAAAAAGGTTTTGTCAGCCACCAATTGTGCAAGCTCTCCCACTTAAAAAGATGAGAGGCCTGTAATTGACATCGTAGGTAGACCACAACAATGAGAGACAAACAAATTCAGAAAATCACCTTGTCTGATTTGGCAAGACTTATTTTGCAAATAATGGCGGAAAATAAGTATTAGTCATCTAAAAACAGGCAAGATTTCTGGCTCTCAGAGCTGCAACTTCTTCTTTAAGAGGCTCCTCTGTCCTCAGCTCATTACCTGTAGTAATGGCTCCTGTTTGAACTTATCAGAATAAAAGACACCTGTCCACAACCTCAAACAGTCACACTCCAAACTCCACTATGGCGAAGACCAAAGCGCTGTCGAAGGACACCAGAAACAAAATTGTAGCCCTGCACTAGGCTGGGAAGACTGAATCTGCAATAGGCAAGCAGCTTGGTGTGATAAAATCAACTGTGGGAGCAACAATAAGAAAATGGAAGACATATGTACAAGACCACTGATAACACACGCGATCTGGGGCTCCACACAAGATCTCACCCCATGGGGTCAAAATGATCACACGAATGGTGAGCAAAATCCCAGAACCACACGGGAGACCTAGGGAATGACCTGCCTAGAGCTGGGACCACCGTAACAAAGGCTACCATCAGTAACACTATACCGCCAGGGACTCAGATCCTGCAGTGGCAGACGTGTTCTCCTGTTTAAGCCAGTAAATGTCCGGGCCCGTCTGAAGTTTGCTAGAGAGCATTTGGATTATCCAGTAGAGTATTGGGAGAATGTCATATGGTCTAATGAAACCAAAGTAGAACTGTTTGGTAGAAACACAACTCCTCATGTTTGGGGGAGTGCTTTGGAGTTACATGCAAAGAACACTATACCTACTGTGTAGCATGGGGGTAGCAACATCATGCTTTGGGGCTGTTTCTGTGCAAAGGGACCAGGATGACTGATCCGTGTACATGACAATGAATGGGGCCATGTATCATGAGATTTTGAGTGCAAACCTCCTATCAGCAAGGGCATTGAAGATGAAATGTGGCTGCATGATAATGATCCCAAGCACACCGCCAGGGCAATGAAGGAGTGGCTTCATAAGAAGCATATGAAGATCCTTGAGTGGCCTAGCCAGTCTCCAGATCTCAACCCCATAGAAAACCTTTGGAGGGAGTTAAAAGTCCATGTTGCCCAACGACAGGCCCAAAACATCAGTGTTCTAAAGGAGATCTGTATGGAGGAATGGGCCAACATACCACCAACAGTGTGTGACAACCTTATGAAGACTTACAGAAAACATTTGACCTCTGCCATTGCCAACAAAGGATATATATCAAAATATTGAGATGAACTTTTGTTATTGACCAAATAGAAGGATTTTTGTGTACTCACCGTAAACTCTCTTTCTCTGAGTCTTCATAGGGGGACACAGGACCGTGGGTGTATGGTGCTGTGACTAGGAGGCTGACACTAAGTAGAAAAAAAAAGGTTAGCTCCTCCCTAGCAGTGTACACCCTGAGCCGGACTTAAATCAGTTTAGTGCACAAGCAGTAGGAGGAGTACCAAAACAACCATACATAAGTCAAGATAATAACTACAAAGTAGCCGTGCGATAAGTGGCCTGGGAACATGGCGCACTGAAATAGGCAGGCAATATGTAATATAACAAGCAGGGTGGGTGCTATGTCCCCCAATGAAGACTCAGAGAAAGAGATTTTACGGTGAGTACACAAAAATCCTTCTCTTTCGTTTCATTGGGGGGACACAGGACCGTGGGACGTCCAAAAGCAGTGCCTGGGTGGGAAGAGGTAAGCACCGCAGATAGGAAGGAAACTGCCTCCCTCGGCGGGCTTGCCCAAGATCTGAATGCACCTACCTTGTTACAGGTGTGCTACTGCCGCCTACAAAACCTTTTTCCCAAGACTGGCCTCTGCCGATGCTTGGGTATGAACATGGTAGAACCTAGTAAAGGTATGCAGACTAGACCAGGTGGCGGTCCTGCGGACCTGGTCGGCCGACGCCTGATGCGTAATCGCCCAAGAGGTTCCCACTGCACGGGTAGAGTGCGCCTTTACTCTCCGTGGCGGAGATCTGTCCTTTACCCAAGAGGCCTTGGAAATGGTGGAACGGATCCATCTGGCAATTGTGGCCCTGGGTACCAGCATGCCCCTCTTGGGTCCGGATGGAATGATGAACAGACCGACCGTCTTACGGAAAGGTGCGGTTCTGGAAGCGTAGAGTCTGAGGGCTCGCACGAGGTCCAGAGTATGCAAGGCCCTTTCAAGGCTGTGAGAAGGACCAGGACCGGAGGACAGAGAAAACAATCTCATTTGGATAGAACGGCGAGACCGCCCTGGGCAGAAGGGAGGGATCCGGCCAGAGCACCACCTTGTCCTGGTGGAAGATCCGAGAAGGGGTAAGGACCGAAAGAGCTGCCAGCTCTGACGTTCTTCGTATAGAAATGATGGCGACGAGGAACACTACTTTCCAGAACAGGTGAGAGAGGAAAGAATCTCGTAAGGTGCAAACGGCGGACCTTGAAGTGAACCCAGCACTAGCATGAGATCCCACAGTTCTAGTGGATGACGATACGGCAGAGCTAGATGGACAACTCCCTGGATGAAGGCCTTGATCCGCAGGCGAGAAGCGAGAGTCCGCTGAAACAGAATTGACAGAGTCGACACTTGGCTTTTAAGCGTGGAGAGTGCGAGACTCGCATCCAGACCTGACTTGAGGGAAGGGAGAAGTAAAGAGGAGAAGAGATGCTGTGTCCTTCAGACCACCGGAGGAAAGAGCCTTCCACGTGCGGTAGTGGATTCTCACAGAAGATGGCTTCCTGACCTTAATCATTGTCTGTATTACCCAGGATACAGTAGCCAGGCTGACAAATTTAGGACTTTTGATTTCTGGTGGGAGAGAGAGAGGGCCCTGCCACAGAAGATCTGGATGGTCTGGAAGGCGCCCCGGGACGACCGCGTGGGGCTGAATAAGTTCCGCGAACCATGCTAGTCTGGGCCACTCTGGAGCCACTAGAATGACTGGAAATCCTTCCGCCCTGATGTTGTTGAGAACCTTCGAGATCAGGGGCAGCAGTGGGAAGACGTCCGGGAGCCTGCACTGGTTCCACGCGTCGACCTCTAGAGCCAGGTGGTCGCGGAACCCCGCAATGAACCTTGGAACCTGACAGTCGAATCGGGAGGCCATTAGGACCACCTTCGGAGTCCTCTATCTGCCGCCGATCTGGTTGAGGCCTTCCCCGTTGAGGGACCATTCGCCTCAAGCGAGGCCTTCCTTGCTAGATAGGCGTCTTGAATGTCCAGCAACGTCAGAACTTCGCCGACTTCCGTGGAGGCGTTCCCAGAGCGGAGAGACTCCATGCAAAATGTTTGAGGTCTCACCGACTGGTACCACGACGCCAGAATGGCGGAGAGACTTTATGGAGAGAGGGAACGCGTGAGCACGCACGGGAGACTCAGGAGGGCGAGAACGGAAAAAACGTCTCGTTGGCAATGAATCGAACTCTATTTCGCAGCCTGAGACAATGATCTCCCTGACCTAGGCATCTGTGCCTAAGGGGGGCCGGAGACGCTGGAGGCGAGACAGGAGCCCCTCCACTAGTCTGGCGCTGCTGCACGCAGACCGCGAGTCATCTGGAGAAGCGGCGTCGAGACCTGGTGGCGGACTTCGTGGACTGGTGGGGATGCGACCGCCAGGAGGGATTGGTCTTGAATGCCGGAGCCTTCCTGTCCCTCCGAGGGAAGCGAATTTTCCGAGGTTGAGGTGTTCTGGGCATGTTTGGGCCAAAATGGGGGAAGAGAGGTACTCTTTCCTCCCGTAGCCCCAGAGATCAACTGGACTAGCCTACCTCCGAAAGACGTTGCTCTAAGAACGGAAGGGGAGTCAGTGACTTTTTAGAGGCCGCATCTGCATTCCCGGTCCTGAGCCAGAGGGCTCGACAGATGGCCACACTGTTGCTAGAGGCCTGGGCCGTGCAAACGACAGGTGCCAGGGCTGCGCTGAGAAGGTACTCACCCGCGGGTGTGATCTGCGAAGAGATGTTAACCAGTTCCGGAACCGCAGAGATGGCACGGAGTCCGCTGTGCAGAGTGTCCGGCCAGGACATCAGCGCCCTTGCAACCCAAAACCGAGGCAAAGGCCGGGGAACGGGATGTACCCGCTGCCCGGGGGCAGAATGGGACAACCTGTCAATGGTACGGTCCGTGGAGCCCCTAACAGGCGCACTGTAAGGGAGAGGAGGACTGTGAGAGAAGTCAGGCGGGATACTGGTGGGATGACCACAGGGGAGTCCGGCCATCCTTTTTGGATTCCCTCAGAGAAGGGATAATGTAAATTAATGGACTTACCGCTGGTAAACACCCTGTCTGGCGGTTGCCAGTGGTTGTTCAGTAACTCAGCGAACTCTGGATGTCCACCGAATGCGTTATGGGGTCGCTTCATCCGCTTAAAGGAGACTTGGGTACTCTGAGAAGAGACGGGGTCTACCTATACCTTCAGAGTCTGATTCACCGCTTCTGCCAGGCTATCCACCATGCGCCAAACATCAGCCGCTTGCTCGGAATCCAGCGGAGGCGCTACATCTGAGTCATCACCCGAGAGGTCGGAGGACTTCCGGGAGGAGTGGTAGTCTGGACCTGGGGATGGAGGTGAAGCCTGGGAGGACGCTGAAGACGGGACCTGGCGGGTCCGCTTCTGAGCAGTAGCAGAGGACCGTGGGACAGGGCTCACGACCTCCTGAGGAGACTGCGCCAGGCCTGTGGAGGGCTGACCGAGCGTCGGCAAGAGATGCAGAGCTTGCTCGATGGTCCGAGAAGCCTCAGCGAGGTCATCTGCGGACTGGGGCAGGGACGTTAACCAGTCGAGAAGAGGCGGGACGCTGGACCCTGCCGGATCGGAGGCTATGGCGGCAGCATCTGAGGCGTCGATGGAGGAGTCCTGTGGACGCTGCGGGTCTGCAGAGCAGCCGGAGCCTTGTGTGACCTCCTAGCCTAGGGGGAATTTGGCTTTGCAGGTGGAGCATGCACAAAAAAAACAAAGCAGGGGAACCTGTTTGGATCGGGCGGACCTAGGATTATGCAAAGGTACTCTCACTGGGGCTGCTAGGAAGGAGACAGGAGAGCGACCAAACAGTCACTAATAAGTATAGGCTACCTAGCGAGGGCTATCTACGTAGGAGAAAAGCGTACCCAGGTCCTGTGTGCTGCCCACCAGTCCAGAGAGAGGGATCCAGGTTACACCGGAGCCAAGAGGTAAAAGGCCAGCACGCTGCTGCCTTATTGGAAGAAAAAGGAATAAATGTGGATGTTATTGACAGGGCTGAGACCCCGCGGATATATGATCTACAGGGGTTGTCTGGTACTACACATGACAAATTTGTTTGCCAGAAGCAGAAGCCTTCCCCAGAGGGCGTTTCTGGATTACAGTTCATGCCCCATTCTGTCTATTTAAAAACCTGGGTAAACTGGAACAGACCTAAAGAGCCAACATTAGGGCAACAAGGGGCAGTCACCAAGGTCTCTCAGACCTCTACATAGCAATTTTATTCTCTGTTTTACATCCACATAAACTGCAGGTTAAAGCTAATCTGCCTGTGCCTCAAATGCTCTCATTACATAAATTGCGGCCATCTGATGATTACATGGAGCAAGTCTGCTAGCAGTTAAGCTGGGCACACGCTTTAGATATCCTAAGGCACAACGAGCAGGCCACTATATTTCCCGACTGCACCATACATAGGCAGACCGGGAGGAAAAACAAGATTGTGAGGGGACGCTGGATGGGGATGGAGAAGGGGCAGTGTGCGAGCGGGAAACCAGGCATCCACCGCCTACACTGTGATGCCTGGAGGCTGAGCGGTGGGCGGAGTCGGGGGCCGAACGGCTGGCGGCCAATGGCGCTGCAGCGGGGGGCGTGGCTGGGACGCAGGGAGATTAGGCCGAGACCGGGGCCTAAATTTACTTCCACCTGAGGGGAGAAGGTAGGGGAGAGACGGTCCTACTTGACATCCACGGCGCCGCTCCAGGGAGGATCCGGTGTGCAAGCGGAGGGCTCTGCACTTGCCTGTGTGCAGCGCACACACGAAAGTAGGGCTGCGGGCTCCAGGGACACGGAGAGGAGAGGCGTCCGGAGAGGCAGGGAGGTGGACACTGGGTGGGGGGAGGAAGTTCCCCTGCAATTGTAGGCAGCGATGCGGGCCCTATCCGAAAGGTGAAACGCTGCGGGGGTCCAACCTCTGTAGCTTGTCCCTGTGCACCCTTTGGGGTAATACCGCAGGGTGGATCAGGGGTGCCCATGTAGGATCTGCCCCACATGCAAACCTGGGAGTGGTACCACGGGAATGGACGGGGGAGAGGGCCCGACATCTCAAACCTCTGTGACACTGGGGAGTGGTACCCACAATGCTGGAGGGAATGAGGGTGAATATAGGCGACACCTGCAGAAACAGAGAAAAAAAAGGAGAATGAGAGCGATGAGCGTCGCCAAGAAAAAATGAAAAATACGCAAGAGAAAAGTGGCTGAAGGGGGCCCAGAGAACACTAAGCAAAAACTGATTTAAGTCCGCCTCTGGCTGGGGGTGTACACTGCTAGGGAGGAGCTAACCTTTTTTTGCCTACTTAGTGTCAGCCTCCTAGTCACAGCAGCATACACCCACAGTCCAGTGTCCCCCAATGAAACGAAAGAGAAATTAAATTTTATCAATTCATTAAAATGTAGTCTTTATTATAGGGAACCTGTCAGGCGCATTATGCACCCAGAATGATGAGCAGTTCTGGGTGCATACTGGTAATCCCTTACTGACGGTTAGGCAGGGATTAGCAATATGCCTCCAGAACTGCTCGCTGCTTGTGGTACTGGGTGCATATTGCACCTGACAGGTTCCTTTTAAATTCAAGGCATAAAACAATATATTAGAAATAATCCGGGCAAATATGGACATGGGATTAAAATGGGTGGGTGAGTAATCATGGGAACCACAAGAGTAGAAACGCTAATACGCACATTGCAGAGAAATATACCGTATACATTGGAAATCAGTATGAATAAATATTCCTTCGCATTTAAGTTTAAATCTTGGCGACATATTGTGCACAGACTTGATGTATGGAATATGTTCTTTCATCTTTAATAATTTTTTTTTTGTTTAATTTAGTTGTATGTTCAGGTTATTTTTGCATTTTTTTTTCACTCTTGTTTTATCCAGTCACCACTCATTTTCATTTATTTTTTTTTTTTTTTTTACACATTTTTTTTTAGCCTATACCTGCCTAGCCTTTTTCTATATATAAAATGATTTACCATTAAATATATATTTTATTTTTTTTTACACACACACACATACACACAAACACACACACACGAGAAAATAAGTATTTGATACATTGCCAATTTTGCAGGTTTTCCCGCCTACAAAGAATGGAGAGGTGTTTAATTTTTATCGTAGGTAGCCTTCAACTGTAACAGACAGAATATAAACAAACCAAAAAATCACATTGTATGATTTTTAAATAATTAATTTGCATTTTATTGCATGAAGTATTTGATCACTTCCCAACCAGCAAGAATTCTGGCCCTCACATAGGTGTTATTTGTTCTTTAAGAAGCGCCTACTCATTACCTGTATTAATTGCACCTGTTTGAATCTATTACCTGTATAAAAGACACATGTCCACACGCCAACCTATCCACCATTATTCTGTATGGAGGGCTATGTGGGACCCAATTTTCTCTATGGAGAGCTATGTGGGGCCCATTCTTCTCTATGGAGAGCTATGTGGGACCCATTCTTCTCTATGGAGGGCTATGTGGGGCCCCTTATTCTGTATGGAGGACTATGTGGGGCCCATTCTTCTCTATGGAGAGCTATGTGGGACCCATTCTTCTCTATGGAGGGCTATGTGGGGCCCCTTATTCTGTATGGAGGGCTATGTGGGGCCACTTATTCTGTATGGAGGGCTATGTGGGACCCATTCTTCTCTATGGAGAAGTATGTGGGACCCATTCTTCTGTATGGAGGGCTATGTGGGGCCCCTTATTCTGTATGGAGGGCTATGTGGGGCCCCTTATTCTGTATGGAGGGCTATGTGGGACCACTGATTCTGTATGGAGGGCTATGTGGGACCCATTCTTCTGTATGAAGAGCTATGTGGGGCCCATTCTTTTGTATAGGCACTTTGTGGGGCCTGTGACTAAGTTGACCCACAACTTTGTCCAAGTTTTTAACTTTGGCCCTCTGTGTATTTGAGTTTGACATCCCTGGTCTAGAGGATTAGTATTGTATAGGTGAGAGAACATGTGGCAATTTCTGATAGCATTATGATAATTCTAAGGAAATCTTGAAACCATGGTCGGTGGGGAGGCGTGAGGACTGGAGGTTTGGAAACCTGCATTAGATCAGCATGTTATGTGATAAGTTGAACATTGACTTGTGTGTACTTTGAACCTTTAAACTATCTTTTGTGATTATTCAATTGTTCGTTTTTGTATATGTACATGTGCTATCCATGTTTTTCTCAGATAAAAACACATAACCATGATAGGTCTAAGGTGCTGTTAACTGTTTTTGTTTTTTTTTTTTAATCAGAATCACATCAAACTCCCATTTAAATCAATGCGTATGCGACTAAAATAATGGACATCTAAGGCCCGTTTCACACATCAGTGAAAAACACTGACGTTTTTCACTGGCGTGTAAAACACGCACATGTCCCTCCGTGTGCCGTGAATCACGGCACACGTGGGTTGTCTAAGTGCAATCCGGGCTCCGTTCTCCGTGATTGCACTTAGAGATTAACTCACCTGTGCGCGCTCCGGCTCTCCATGGTGGTGATCGCTCCCGCAGCAGCATCCGGCCGGCGCTGACCCCCGCAGCAGCTGCTTCCGGGACGGCTGTGTCGTGCATCATGAATATGCGCGACAGTAATGAGCCGGCTCAGAAGCAGCAGGGAGAACGGGCTGCAGAGGACATCGCTGGAGCCGGATGAGTAAAAATGATTTTTATTTTAGAAGCAGGTTTTTTTCTGGCACGTGTTTCACGGACCACACCACTGCGTGGTCCGTGGGACATCAGTGATGCCAGAAAAAAATAGACATGTCTCCGTGCGGCAATCACGGACACGCGGGTACGCCGCACGGAGACACGTGCAGTGAAAAATCACTGATGTGTGAGCAGACGCATTCATTATAATGGGTCTGCGTATGTCAGTGATTCTGGTACGTTTAAGGCCTGCGACACACATCCGTGCCGCTGGCACATGTTTGTCATTTTTTACACGTACCGGCGGCACGGAGACACGTTAAGCAATGCTACCCTATTCTAGCAGGCACACACACCTAAAACCACACGGAACGTGTGTCCGTGTGCGTTTGTACGTGTGTGCGTTTTTCAAAGCGCTGACATGTCAGTGTTTTCTCACGCAGAACGGGTGTCACACGGCCCGCACCCGTACCACACGGGTGTAGTGTGGATGCGGTCCCGTGTGACACGCGCCGGAGAAAACACACGTGTCAGTGAAAAAAACCCAAAACATTAACTCACCTTCTCCTGCCCTCCTGTCTCTGCCGCTGCTGCCTCTTGCTGCCGACCGCCGCTCATTAATCTCATAGAATATTCACTTCACTGCCCGGCAGCAGCAGCGGGGAGACGGGAGGGCTGGAGACCGAGGATCAGCACCACGGACAGCAGGAAAGACCAGGTGAGTATGCAAATTACCGGTTCTACGTGTGCTATCGCGGATAGCACACGTAGAACACACGTGTCCCGCACGTACCAGAGACACGTACTTACCTGCACGCAACACGCAGGGGAAATACGTGTCTCTCGGCACGTGCGTGAATTTCACGTGAGTGTGGCAGAGGCCTAAAAAAAAGCACAAACGTACCAGAATCAGTGACGTGTGAAAGGGGCCTTAAAGAGTAGAATTCCCATGTGTTATCCATCAGGTACTGACTGTTAAACGAGCAAGAGAAGCTCAAATTGTTTTTTTCCTTTTAATTAGAGAATAGACATGTCACACACCAAACTAGAAAGGATGAAAATAGGAAAGAACAAGAGGAAAAAAAAACAAAACAGAAACAAGAAAAAAAAAGACTACCGACGTCTGTGTGAGACCTTTAGATTCCACAAATCAACATCTCCAAAAGGGTGAGATAATGTTATATATATATACACACTAGCTGTTTCCAGCCAGCTAACGCTTGGCACAACCATTATGATCCGCTCCTCAGTGTATGCAAGACTCTACTGTGTGTATACAGCTCTCCCCCCCCACCTCAAGGTTTACAGCTTACCTCCCTGGTATATAACTCCTCCCCCCCCCAAGGTATGCAGCTGTCCCCCTCAAGGGTATATAGCTCCCCCAAAAGGTATACAGCTCCTTTCCCTCCAAGGGTATACAGCTCTCTTCCCCCCCCCCAAGGGTATACAGCTGTTCTTCCCCCAAAGGGTATACAGGCCATCTGTATACAGCTAAGGGTGTAAGGGTTAATTACCGTGGCACTACACTGCAGAGTTGAATATTGGTGGGTTTCCCGATGGGCTGGCGGTGTAAGGGTTAATAACTGTGACACTACACTGCACATGGAGGGGAGGAGTCAGAGGTCACATGATCAGCTCCTCAGTGTATGCAGGACTCTGCTGTACTGGTTGTCATGGTGCAGGATGAGGTGAAGTTTGTGTGGGGTCAGGAGGGATTTAGAATGTGGATGTAGCAGAGCTGTGTGTAATGTGCAGGGGACAGAGCCACGTGTGTAAAGTGTGGGGGAGGCGGGATTAGCGAGTAATCACAACGGCTCATATATACAGTGTGTCCACCACCATTAACTTGAGAATGGCGGCAGCTATAGGCATAGAAGTGGTATCTAGGTATAGTAAAGTATCCATGCGCTACGCAATGAAACCACCTATTGCGCCACCTGGTGGAAAACAACGGAGTTAGCATTTTTATCTCGAAAACGGAACGAAAGAGAAAATACCCGGATTTTTGTGTACTCACCGTAAAATTGTTTTCTCTTAGTCATCATTGGGGGACACAGGACCATGGGTGTTATGCTGCCTATCCATAGGAGGACACTAAGTAGATGCAAAAGCATAGCTCCTCCTCTGCAGTATACACCCCCTGGCCGGGCCAGGCAACCTCAGTTTTAGTACACAAGCAGTAGGAGAAAAACCAGTAAAAACTTCTCAACAGAGGAACATGAGAAAAGAAGAGTCATAACCAAATAAGGTACTGAGAGAACCAAGGCCCAACAGGGCAACAGGGTGGGTGCTGTGTCCCCCAATGATGGCTAAGAGAAAATGATTTTACGGTGAGTACAGAAAAATCCGTTTTTCTCTGATGCCTCATTGGGGGACACCGGACCATGGGACGTCCTAAAGCAGTCCATGGGTGGGAAAAATAAAAACAAGACAACGCAACCCAAGGACTAGGAACCAGTCCCAGACAGCCTGGAGCACCTACTGAGAGAGGTGCTCTACTGCAGTTTGCAGAATTTTCCTACCCAGATTTGCCTCAGCTGAAACCTGGGTATGGACTCTGTAATGCTTTGAAAATGTATGTAGGCTAGACCAGGTCACAGCCTTACACACCTGTTCCACTGAAGCCTGATGCCAAACCCACGAAGCGCCAACTGCTCGCATGGACTGAGCCCGCAGCCCACTAGGAATGGGCTTGAGTTACAAGCGGTAGACTTCCTGGATCGCAGAGCGAATCCAGCGAGCCAGTCGCCTTTGAAGCTGCCTGTCCCTTTTAGGCCCCTCAGGAATGACGAACAAAGAGTCCGTTTTCCTAAAGGGGGCTGTCCTGGATATGTAATATCTGAGAGCTCTGACGAGGTCTAACGAATGCAGAGACCTTTCCACCCTATGAACTGGGTGTGCACAAAAGGAAGGCAGAACAATGTCCTCATTCAAATGAAACGGGGTAGGAACCTTTGGAAGAAAATCTGGAAGGGGGCG
This sequence comes from Anomaloglossus baeobatrachus, assembly GCF_048569485.1. Lineage (NCBI taxonomy): Eukaryota > Metazoa > Chordata > Amphibia > Anura > Aromobatidae > Anomaloglossus > Anomaloglossus baeobatrachus. The sequence goes on along the minus strand of NC_134353.1, from coordinate 872,340,640 downwards.
CAGAACCACCTTGTCCTGGTGAAAGATCAGAAAAGGCTTGCGGCAAGAGAGTGCTGCCAGCTCCGAAACCCGTCTGATGGACGTAATTGCCACCAGGAATGTTACCTTCCAGGACAGAAGAGCAAGGGAGGATTCCTTGAGAGGTTCAAAGGGAGACCTCTGGAGACCGTCCAGAACGAGATTGAGGTGCCATGGGTCCAGCGGCCGTTTGTACGGGGGAACTAGATGGGAAACGCCCAAGAGGAAGGTCTTGACTTGCGGTTTTTGAGCCAGGCGGCATTGGTAGAAGATTAAGAGCTCTGAGATCTGCCCTTTAAGACCCGCAACACACATCCATGTAATTTGTACGTGTGCGGTACGTATTTGCACGTACCGGAGACACGTACACACGGAGACCCATGTTATTCAATGGAAGATGGCACACGTACGTAAAATCACACGGAACGTGTGTCCGTGTCGTAAGTACGTGTGTGCGCTTTTCAACACGGACGACATGTCCGTTTTTTGCCGGCAACACGCAGGCACGGACCCGCTTTAGTCTATGGGTCCGTGCCTGCACGTACCGCACACGGAGTATGTCCGTGTTCAGCACGTATCGTCCGTGTCCGTATTTCATCACAAAATCTGAAACACTTGTTACCAATCTATCAGGTCAATTGTAGGCCATTAATTCTGGCGCCAAACATACATTTCCTGTCTCATTTACACGCCAGACAGCAGCTGGGCACCTGTCCTCTCACTGCAGGGGAACTTTGAGCACAGAGAACAACACAGGTACTGATCATGGCGCCCAGAATCGATACAGAGAGGCTGATTGGAGAAGTAGAGAGGCATCCAGAGCTGTGAGACACACGTGGTGATGGCTATCATGACAGGTTAATGGTGGAACGAGCATGGATGGCTGTGGCAGAGATAGACTACCCTAGGAATGGATGGTCTCAATGTACCCCTGGAAAGAAATATAGATATGGTGAGTACAGATATTTGCATTGTTTCTGTCTTTACCTACATGTGCACATTCTGTAGGCAGAGTATAAACATATTTGTATAGTTTGTTTGGCATGTATTAATGGGCCTGACTCATTTTGAGATACACTGGAGACTCACAAACAGGAGAGTGTAGTTTTCTGCACTTTTGAAGTATTCATTGCAATTTACTAGTAATGTCAGCATGTGTATATGTGGGCTGCAAAGTATTTTATGCATGTACAAAAGGCATTTCAGGGTGGGGAAGCCACTATTAAACATGTTTGGGTTTTTTTTTGGTTACCATTTCTGTGCATTTTCTATTGCACATGTGCTGTGAAATGTCTATATTTTTGGATTTGTATTTCTATGTTTGGTTTATTATGCAAGTTCCTTGGTGTCACCATGTCTGGAATGGTAACAGTAATTTGTAGTGTGTAATGGTAAATATATGTGGAACATATGGCACTTCATGGGTTTGTAATCTTTTTATTGTCATGGCTTTCTGTAGGTTATTTATTTTTTTTCCAATTATAAGGAGATGAATGATGAGTAACATGACAACACCTACCGTAAAGTCACCAACAGTCGTTCCTCAGGGGAGATGCTGAGGCGCATAGAGGTGTCCTGATGCTTCAAACGTTGGTACACAAGGCCAAGGATGTTGTCAAATGAATTAATGGTGAGATGGCAGTAGGCTTGGAATTTAGGTGGAAATTTCCGCATTTCCCCATATAAAATATTAAAATGGCCATGTGTTTTCCTGAGCTTCACAAGGGGGTGAATCCACATCCTTTTCTCCAGTGGTGGCTCTTCTTCAATCATATGTCGCCTAACCCCAAATCTCCTAGATATCAACCAGAGCAAATACATGGTTGCTTCATTGGAGAGAAACATTTTGGAGTGTGTCTAATGTGAGAAAGAGCTTTGAAGCCATGTTTTTTTAAGGTTATTTAAGCAAACTAACCAAATTGGGTAGTTAATTGACCAATTTAACACACCAGGAGCACATTATGAAGGTCTAACAAGGTGTTGTGTGAAAATACGTATCTTAAAAAAACGGACGGCACACGTACGTATTTCATGACACTACGGACATTCCACACGTGCACACGGCTCGCATACACCATCACACGGATGCCATACGTACCGGAGAACCGCCCCAAAAATACGGAACACGGACCAGAAAAACGGACCATGTCATACGGACGTTTTTTTTTGCCGAAGTGTGTTTTAGGCCTAAGGGAACTGAGAGCCAACCCCGCTTGCAAGCCAGACTGTAGAAAAGTCGAGAATTCTGGGGATGGCCAGAGGCATAGGCTGCACGTTAGTTTCCCTGCACCATGAAAGGAAGATTTTCCACGTACGATGGTAAATGCGGGATGAAGCAGGCTTTCGGGCGCTGATCATGGTGGAAATAATCGCGGGGGAGAATCCCGCTCTTGTTAATACCCAGGTCTCAATGGCCATGCCGTCAGCTTCAGGGCTCTGGAGTTCTGATGGGAAATGGGCCCTTGGGTCAGCAAGTCTGGGATGTCTGGAAGGCGCCACGGTACGTCTGCGAGCATTTGTACTAATTCGGCGTACCAGGCGCGCCTGGGCCAGTCCGGTGCTATCAGTATCACCGGGACTCCCTCTGCCTTGATCTTCCTGATTACCCGCGGCAGCAGGGGTAGAGGTGGAAATATGTAAGGCAGGCGGAAGTGGTGCCAGGAGCAGACTAGAGCATCCGCGCCGATGGACTGCGGGTCGCGTGACCTGGCTATGAACGCGGGTACCTTTGCGTTCAACCTTGAGGCCATTAGATCCACGTCTGGTGTGCCCCAGCGAGTGCAGATGTGTAGAAACATTTCTGGGTGGAGAGACCATTCTCCGGCGGCCAGGCCTTGGCGACTTAGAAAGTCTGCTGCCCAGTTCTCTACCCCCGGTATGTGTACCGCTGATATCACTGACCCCCTCGCTTCGGCCCAGCTGAGGATCTTATGGGCCTCGAGATAAGCCGCTTTGCTGCGGGTGCCCCCCTGCCGATTGATATAGGCTACAGCTGTCGCATTGTCTGATTGGACTTGAATCTGACGAACCGCTAGCAGAGGGCAGAACACCCTGAGCGCGAGGAAGATCGCGCGGATTTCCAGGATGTTTATGGGTAGGAAAGACTCCTGGGGCGTCCAACGTCCTTGAGCAGTGTGGTGCCGGTACACTGCTCCCCAGCCTAGGAGGCTGGCGTCCGTGTTCAGGACCAGCCAGTTCACTGGGAGAAAAGATCTCCCCTTCGATAGGGATGAGGACCGAAGCCACCAGCGGAGTGCGTACCTGACTGAAGGCGTCAGGTGAAGATGTCTGTCCAGGAAGAAGGGGCTCTTGTCCCAGGCCGCTAGAAGGACTAGCTGCAGTGGGCGGAGGTGCAGTTGAGCAAAGGGTACTGCTTCCATAGCCGCCACCATCCTGCCGAGTACCTTCATGCTGAATCGAATGGAGCGAGACGGAGGACGTAGAAGGCAGTGTACCGCTCATTGAAGAGCGATCGCCTTGTCCAGGGGGAGGTAGATCAAGCCCCGACGGGTGTCCAGGGACATGCCCAGAAAGGTGATGGATCGTGATGGGATCGGGGATGATTTGTCCAGATCCACTAGCCACCCTAAGCGGGATAGTGTGTCCACAGTGATCTGTACGCTGGTTGAGCAGTCGCGGAAGGAGGGGGCCTTGATGAGGAGGTCGTCCAAGTAAGTGAGAACGACTACTCCCCTGGCGTGAAGGACACTCATGGCGGCCGCCATGACTTTGGTGAAGACCCTTGGTGCAGTGGCAAGGCCGAAGGGTAGAGCTACGAATTGAAATTGAGAGTCCTGAACTGCAAAGCGGAGGAACTTTTGGTGATCTGGGGCGATGGGTATGTGCAGGTACGCGTCCTTGATGTCTATGGAGGCAAGGAATTCCCCTTCGCCCATGGATGCAATAATGGACCTTAGGGACTCCATTCTGAATCTCCGTACGTGCACATGTTTGTTCAGGTGTTTAAGGTCCAGGATGGGTCGAACTGACCCATCCTTTTTGGGGACCACAAAGAGGTTGGAATAAAAACATCTGAACTTCTCGTCGTCCGGGACAGGTATTATCACTCCTGCTGTTTGGAGCGAGTGGATTGCTGAGAAAAAAAGCTTTGCGTCGTTTGAGTCTTTGGGGGGTTTGAGAGAAAGAACCGACTCGGGGGTCGGGTCCGAAATTCTATGTGGTAACCGGAAGACACAAGGTCTCGCACCCATTTGTCGTCTGAGGCGGCAGCCCAGATGTGTTGAAAGAGCCGCAGTCAACCTCCTACAATGAGTGTTTCTTCCGGGGCGCCGAAGGAGTCATGAGGGGGGAAAACGTCGTGGACGAGTCTCTCTAGTCCTTGACTGTTTTGGTCTAGGCTGCCATGACGAAGTGGGTTTCGGGGAGAGCTGAGAAGGTCGGTCCCTGCATAGTCCGCGGCTGGTGGCGGGGACAGCACGGGATGTCAACCACTCAAATGAGTTCCGAAAGAAGCGGAACGAGGACTGTGGACGTCTGGTGAAGGTCGTCCTGGACTTCAACTGGGTGAGGGAGGTACTCTTTTCTCCCGTGGCGTCAGAAATGAGCTTGTCCAGACGTTCGCCAAACAATCGGTCTGGAAAAAAGGGAAGGCCCGTGAGAGACTTCTTGGAGGCAGAGTCCGCTCGCCATTGTCGGAGCCAGAGAGCTCTACGGATGGCTATGGTATTTGAGGCGGCAAACGCTGCGCAGGTAGCAGTGTCCATGGAGGCCTGCATGAGGTACTCCGCCGCCTCGGCAATTTGAGCGGTTACCTCTGTGAAGGTATGAGTGAACTGGGATTCCTCAAGCGAAGTGTTAAGGGATTCTGCCCAGACCGAGATTACCTTTGCGACCCACACAGAGGCAAAGGAGGGCGAGAGGGAGGAACCCGCAGCCTCAAAAGCAGAGCTGGCGAGGTGCTCCACCTGTCTGTCGGGCCCTTGATGGAGGAACCATCGGGTAAAGACAGGAGCGTCTTTGTGGCAAGGCGGGAGACCGGGGGGGGGGGTCGACCGAGGGCGGATCGGCCCAGCCCTTAGGGGCAGGTGAGGCAAAAGGGTACCGGGACTCCATGAGTTTTCGGTTACCGAAGCACCTGTCAGGCTTCTCCCTTTGCTTTGTGAGGATATCCTCAAACTCTTGGGTGATCAGCGAAAGCCTTTTGGAGTTTTCTTGCCCTCTTAAAGGAGACCGCATGGTCAGTGGTAGTGGATGGGGGATCTTCCACATGCAGAGTTTGGTTGATTGCTGCTATAAGGGAGTCTATTGCAGTTTGATCATCTGGGGAAGATGAAACCAAGGAATCCTCTTGGTACAAACAGCATCCTCCCTCCTCCAGCTCTTCAGAAGCTGTGGAGCGTGTGGGAGAGCCTTCCCTGTGTGCTCCCGAGGGAGAGCCCTGGGGGCCATGAGAGAGTGCTGGAGACACCCAGCCGTGTGCTCTTTTCCTGATCCCTGCAACCGGTGAAGCATGTGCCCGGATTACCTCAGAAGGATCCTCCATAGGGGTATCCTCAGGCTGCGTTCTGTCCAGGGGCCCAGAAGGGTGTGGAGGAGGACATTGCATAGCCAGAACCAGGTTCTGTGACAGTTTTTCCATGGATTGGGACAGAAACTGTGCCCATTCCGGTGGGCTGGGAGCCCTAGGCTCTGGGCTGACGGTTGCGCCGGTGGTGTCTTGGGGGGCAATAGGGGCACAGGAACCACAGAGAGAAGAGGTGTGTTTACATGGTAGCTCAGCGTAGCAGGCAGTGCAGGCTGAATAGTAGACTGTGTGAGCCTTAGCGCTCTTAGTGCCCTTAGAATTCTGCATGTTCCTAAGAGGAGTATGCCAGGAGGGCGAGCAATGGTCAGCAGAGCTACAAGTGAAGCAAGTACCTCACCAGAATCAGCCGATGGCCCTGCGTCCTCAGGAAGGAGTAAGCTCTGTGGAGATCTTCGCACGCTTTCCTGGGGGGGCAGGGCTTATCGCTAAAAGAGCACCAAGAATAAGTCAGTGTGCCCCCCTGCTGTTGGTAGCAAAAAATGGCGGGAAGGGAGCTTCTGTAACATCTCCCTCCAGTCAGCACACAGCTTGTCACGGAGGATAATCTCTGCCGGCTTTCCTGCAATCAGAGCACGCAGCTAGAGCAAATAAACAGAGCAAAAAACCAGTGTGAGTTCCTGAGCTCTGCCCCCCCCCCCCTGCCCCGCCACCGGTAAATTATCTGTGCAGGATTCTCTGCAAACAGCAAGGGACTTCCCCCCCTCCTCCAGCCAGCAAGCTAGAGAAAAAAATTAACACTGTGTGTTCAGGATCCCTGGGGCTCTCCTCCTTGCAATCAGCAAGGAACTTCACCGTCTTTTCTCCCTTTGTCTGGGAAACCAGTCAGGGGGGGAGCTCACCTTAAAACACTGCCTCAGCCCAGTCAGGGGGGCTGAGGAATTGTGCTTCTGCCCTGGGCTCTGAAAAATTGGTGTCTGTGGGACCCGTCGTCCAGTGAGATGCAGCCCAGGATCCAGCGTCGCAGGAGGGGGTACGTGGAGGCAGCCCTCCGCGTTCCTGCCCGTTGATGGTATTGGGAGATCGGTCCCAAAAGGAAACCGTCTCCCTCAAAAAATAACAAAACCTTGAAAGATGTGCCTCCTACAGACACTAAGCTAAAACTGAGGTTGCCTGGCCCGGCCAGGGGGTGTATACTGCAGAGGAGGAGCTATGCTTTTGCATCTACTTAGTGTCCTCCTATGGATAGGCAGCATAACACCCATAGTCCTGTGCCCCCCAATGAGGCGTCAGAGAAAAGTGAATTACAAAGTTGTAGGGCATCATCAATTCAATACTAATCGACACCTTGCATACAGAAATGCTATGATTAGAACATGTAAAACTCACAAGGCTGCGGACGTGAAGCGATACCTCGTGGAGACCTTCCTACAAGTCATTGGGTATGGTGGCTGCATGGAGTGGCCTCCACGCTCACCTGACCTGACCCTATTGGACTTCTTTCTGTGAGGTCACATCAAACAGCAGTTGTATGCTACCCCTCCACCAACATTGCAGGACCTACGACGACGTATCACAGATGCTTGTGCAAATGTGTCACCTACCATATTGCACAACGTGCAGCAAGATATAGTATGCTGTCCAGACTCCAGATGTGCATTGTAGCGGATGGGGGCCACTTTGAGCATCAAAATTAAATGAGCGCCATATGCGTGACCAGCATTAAATGTTTTTGGGGGGGGTCATGGGTTTCATATCATAGTGTTGAGGTAAGCCAACAATGGGTCTCTTAAGGTCTGACTGCCGTGTTCAGATTATATTGTCATGTGTGCCCTTCGAGAATTAAATAACAACAGACTATGAGTTAGTTATGAACCATCTCCATGACAGACGCCAGAGATTCTATGTGAGTTTATTGTTCACAAAACTTTATAGTTCTAGATAAGAAAAGGGTGTAGACAAAATATTTAGTCCAATCTAATATCGCAGGTCAGGCTCAGGGTGTGTAGCAACTTGCATAGTCTCTACTGGATTGGTTGTTCCAAACTTTGGGTGTTTTCAATCCCCTTAGGCGTTGTCCACGATGCAGGAGCAATCTTTAAATTACATGTGCTAGCATTTTGTATTAAGGAAAATCACTGAATATATGGGCGGCACGGTGGCTTAGTGGTTAGCACTGCAGTCTTGCAGCGCTAGGGTCCTGTGTTCAAATCCCACCAAGAACACTATCTGCAAGGAGTTTGTATGTTCTCCCCGTGTTTGCCTGGGTTTCCTCCGGGTACTCCAAAGACATACAGATAGGGACTCTAGATTGTGAGCCCCAATGAGGGCTGTGTTGCCAATGTATGTAAAGCGCTGTGGAATTAATAGCGCTACATAAATGAATACAATTATTATATATATAATATGTGTGTGTTAGTAAAAACCAAAAGCATTCATAAATGTGTCAGGCTACATCAACTAAACTATATATTTGGAGTCTATGAAATGGCTGAATTAAGTATTTGTTTACTCAATTCTTACCCTCAACAATAGCATTTCTGTATGCAAGGTGTTGATTCGTATTGAATTGATGATGCCCTACAATTTTGTAATTTACTTTTTTTCTCTATCTCATTCCGTTTTCGAGATAAAAATGCTAACGCCAATGTTTTCCACCAGGTGGCGCTATAGGTGGTTTCATTGCATAGCGCATGGCTACTAGTGATGAGCGAGTATGCTTGTTACTACTCGGTACTCGCACGAGTATCACTCTACTCGGGCTACTCGGTGGGGACCGAGTAATCTCGCGATACTCGTGCTGTACTCGTGGTCTTCATCCCTGCATGTTGGCGCTCTTTTGAGAGGCAGCCCTCATGCAGGGATTGGCTGGCAGACCACTGCAATGCCACAGCCCTGTTAGTTGTGGAATTGCAGTGATTGGCCGGCCCGCACAGCGTGACCGAGCCTTTATACCGGCGGGCGCGCTGTGCTCTGCTCACAGCCATCCAGACAGTCAGTGCAGGGAGAGGGTCGCTGCTTCAGGGAAAGGTTTGCGGCCCTTTATAGCAATTTCCGTAGCAGGTCTGCAAACAGTGTGACCAGAAGTCCTTCTCAGGACTATTCTAGTTGTATACAGGCAGGCAGGGTATAGCCAGGTCGGAGTACAGTAGCAGAGTCCTTCTCAGGACTATTGTTGCTATATACAGTCAGGGTATAGCCAGGTCGGAATACAGGCTAGTGACCAGAAGAGTCCTTGTCAGGACTATTGTAGCAGTATACAGGCAGGCAGGCAGGCAGGGTATATAGCCATTCCTAGTGGTGACCGTATACCAGCCTTCATCATATCTGGGGCTGGTGTACACAGTCTAAAACAGTCCAGATAGTGTCAGACTTCTCAGTAATTTTTTCTCCTAAAAACCTGTTAGGTTCTTAGTGCGTCCGTGCTTGCATTTAAAAACCGCACGTGTGTGCCTGTTGGTGGCAGCGTACAGGTGCACTTGTGTGCGTTTTTCACAAACTATTATCTAACGCACAAGTGTAGTGAATACACGTCAGCACAGCACAGCATTGCAAAATGCACAAGGGCGTTGGCAAGGAACAAGGAAGTGGACGTGATGGTGGTGCAGGCAGAGGCAGAGGTCGTGGGCAAGCTCTAATTTCGCCACAACAAAGGGCCACATCTAGTCGCTCGCACGTCCTGTCCCAAATTCTTGGGGACCGCAGCAGTACACCGCTCTTGAACCAAGACCAGTGTCAACAGGTTGTTAGTTGGATAGCGGATAATGCTTCCAGTCAGATTGGCACCACCACAAACACTCTGTCTTCCACACGGTCAAGTGTCAGTAGGCGTGATACTGCACCGCACATTTCAGAACCTGATCCTCCTTCCTACCACAAGGCTGAGTACACGTCCTCGGACATTAATGATCCCACACTTGGACACTCGGAAGAGCTGTTCACGTTTCAATTCGCACATTCTGGCCTCTCGCCAGCTCATGTTGAAGTGGGTCATGGGGAGATCGTATGTACAGATGCCCAAATATTTGAGCAGCCACGTTCTCACGAAGTTGGCAACGTGTCTCAACAAGGGGTGGACGATGATGAGACACATTTGTCAGGAAGTCAGGAGGAGGAGCAGGGTGCGGAAGAGGAAGACGACGTGGTGGATGATCCAGTAACTGACCCAACCTGGCAGGAGGATATGCAGAGCGAGGACAGCAGTGCACAGGGTGAGGGAGGCGTAGCATCCCAACAGGCAGTAAGAAGCAGGGTGGTGGCTCCAGGCAGAAGTCAGGCAACCGTTCCCCGGAACAACAACACGACACAAGGTGCCTGTACAAATGTTAGGTCTTCCCGAGTCTGGCAGTTTTTTAAGTTGGCTCCAGATGATTCTAAAAAGGCCATTTGCAACACCTGCCGTGCCAGCATCAGCAGGGGTACCAAAACTAGCAGCCTGACCACCACCAGCATGATCAGGCACATGTCAGCCAAGCACCCGACTTTGTGGGAAGTACAACAGAGTCGAGGAGCAGTGCTTGCTGATGTCACTGCTACGTCTTCGCTGGTTGTGCATGCGAGCCAATCCCCTGTCCATGCTGCCTGCGAACAAGCCTCCTCCGGTCCTGCACCTGCAGTTGCCTACGCAGAAATAACACCATCATCAAGCACGTCCTTGTCCCAGCGCAGCGTTCAGTTATCAATTCAGCAAACCTTTGAACGCAGGCGCAAATACACTGCCAACGCCCCACATGCCACAGTTCTAAATGCTAACATTTCGCGACTGCTTGCGCTGGAAATGTTGCTTTTTAGGCTGGTGGAGACAGAAGCATTCCGCGACCTGATGGCGGCAGCTGTCCCACGTTACTCGGTCCCCAGCCGCCACTATTTCTCCCGGTGTGCCGTCCCCGCGTTGCATAACCACGTGTCACAAAACATCACACGTGCCCTGAACAACGCTGTTTCACCCAAAGTCCACCTAACCACAGACACGTGGACAAGTGCTTATGGGCAAGGCCGCTACATCTCGTTGACGGCACACTGGGTTAATATTGTGGAAGCTGGGACCCAGTCTGAGCGAGGGACGGAACACGTCCTTCCCACACCAAGGTTTGCAGGCCCTACCTCAGTCAGGGTTTCACCCACACTCTACAGCTCCGGAATGTCATGCTCTTCAGCCTCCTCCTCCTCCTGCGCATCCTCATCCACTTTACCCTCCACACCAGTCCCAAGCTGGAAGCACTGCAGCACTGCCTCGGCGAAGCGGCAACAGGCTGTGCTGAAGCTAATCTGCATAGGTGACAAACCCCACAATGCAGAAGAGGTGTGGACAGCTCTGAAACAGCAGGCAGATCACTGGCTCACACCTCTGAACCTAAAGCCAGGAAAGGTCGTGTGTGACAATGGCCGGAACCTGGTGGCGGCTTTGAGGCGAGGCCAGCTGACACATGTTCCATGCGTGGCCCATGTGCTCAACCTCGTGGTTCAGCGGTTTCTAAAGTCATACCCAGAGCTGTCTGATCTACTGGTAAAAGTTCGCCGCCTGTCTGCACATTTTCGAAAGTCACCTACTGCTTCAGCCGGCCTTGCCGGCTTTCAGCGCCATTTGCATCTTCCGGCTCACAGACTGGTGTGTGATGTCCCCACGCGTTGGAATTCAACTCTGCACATGTTGGTCAGGATATGTGAGCAGAAGAGGGCAGTTGTTGAGTACCTGCATCACCTAAGCCGTCGGGAAATGGGTCAAACTCCACATAACACCTGAGGAGTGGAGATGGATGTCCGACCTATGTACCATCCTCCAAAACTTTGAGGACTCCACCAAGATGGTGAGTGGTGATGACGCCATTATTAGCGTCACCATACCGCTACTCTGCCTTCTAAAACGGTCTCTGCTGAAAAACAAACATGATGCATTGCAGGCGGAGCGCGATGAGTTGCAGCAAGAAACAGTAGTGGGTGTGGGTGATAACACACAGCCCAGCCTCGTCTCATCACAACGTGCAGTGGAGGACTATGACAAGGAGGAGGATGAAGACATGGAGCAACTCTCCGGCCAAATTGAGGATATGACATGCACACCAGTCATATCCTCGGTTCAGCGTGGCTGGCCAGAGGACAGGGTAAATGAGGAGGAGGAGGAGGAGGAGGAGGAGGAGGACAGCATGTTCAGTCATCGTGTTGGTCAGGCTACTGCAGTCCTGGCTGATAAGAGTCTGGCGCACATGGCTGACTTTATGGTAACCTGCCTGTCTCGTGACCCTCGCGTTAAGAACATCTTGGCCGACAATCATTACTGGTTGGTAACACTGTTAGACCCACGCTACAAGGAGAACTTTATGTCTCTTATTCCCGAGGCGGAGAGGTCAACCAAAATGCAGCAGTTCCGGAAGGCCATAGTCACGGAAGTAGGCAAAGCATTCCCCTCACAAAACGCTAGCGGCATAGGTCAGGAATCAGTGGACAACCAAGGCGTACAGCCGAGAGAGGCACAAGTCCAATCCGCCAGAGGTAGGGGAACAGTCTTTAAGATGTGGGACAGTTTTCTCAGCCCCTCACGTACCACAGCCCCTGAGGTGCGGAGTAGTGCCACAAGAAATCCTAAGTTTGCCCAGATGCTGAAGGAGTACCTTGCAGATCGAACAACTGTACTCCGACATTCCTCTGTGCCTTACAATTATTGGGTATCCAAGGTGGACACGTGGCATGAATTGGCTCTCTACGCCTTGGAAGTCCTGGCCTGCCCTGCCGCTAGCGTTTTGTCAGAGCATGTTTTTAGTGCTGCAGGTGGAATCATTACAGATAAACGCACCCGCCTGTCAACTGAAAATGCTGACAGGCTGACTCTGATCAAGATGAACAAGGGTTGGATTGGGCCAGACTTCACCACACCACCAGCAAATGAGAGCGGAATTTAAAGTTTGTAACGGGAATTTGCCATGTACCTCCACTCACCCATGGGTACACACTTCTGGACTTTGGATAATCGCTGGACTGCTCCTCCTTCTCCTCATGCGCCACCATGATGACCGTTACAATAGTTAGGCCTTTGTTTCAGGTATACCCCCAGTGGTAAATTTTTTCGCCCATTCTTTGCAGAATGGACATTACAACGCCAGGAGACCCGCTCCTTTGCAATGGGAACAATGTTTTGAGGCCCTCATGCACGACTCTATCCAGGGACAACGTGGAGCCTCCCAATTTTTGGCTGCCCTGCCTAAGGGCTATACTATAATACACCCACTTCCTGACAATGGACACTTAATGTTTTGAGGCCCTCATGCACGTCTCTATCCAGGGACAACGTGGAGCCTCCCAATTTTTGGCTGCCCTGCCTAAGGGCTATACTATAATACATCCACTTCCTGACAATGTACACTTAATGTTTGGAGGCCCTCATGCACGTCTCTATCCAGGGACAACGTGGAGCCTCCCAATTTTTGGCTGCCCTGCCTAAGGGCTATACTATAATACACCCACTTCCTGACAATGGACACAATGTTTTGAGGCCCTCATGCACGTCTCGATCCAGGGACAACGTGGAGCCTCCCAATTTTTGGCTGCCCTGCCTAAGGGCTATACTATAATACACCCACTTCCTGACAATGGACACTTAATGTTTTGAGGCCCTCATGCACGTCTCTATCCAGGGACAACGTGGAGCCTCCCAATTTTTGGCTGCCCTGCCTAAGGGCTATACTATAATACATCCACTTCCTGACAATGTACACTTAATGTTTGGAGGCCCTCATGCACGTCTCTATCCAGGGACAACGTGGAGCCTCCCAATTTTTGGCTGCCCTGCCTAAGGGCTATACTATAATACACCCACTTCCTGACAATGGACACAATGTTTTGAGGCCCTCATGCATGTCTCTATCCAGGGACAACGTGGAGCCTCCCTATTTTTGGCTGCCCTGCCCAAGGGCTATACTACAATAGACCCACTTCCTTACAATAGGCACTTCAGGTTTACAGGCCCTCATGCACGTCTCTATCCAGGGACAACGTGGAGCCTCTCAATTTTTGGCTGCCCTGCCTAAGGGCTATACTACAATAGACCCACTTCCTTACAATGGGCACTTCAGGTTTACAGGCCCTCATGCACGTCTGTATGCAGGGGCATTGGTGAACCTCCCAATTTTGGACTGCCCTGGCAAAGGAAAATACTACAAAGACTCACTTCCTCAAAATGGGCACATTAGACTCAGAGGCCTTTATGTATGTCTCTTCTCAGGGACATCGGAGTGCCACACAATGTTTTACGTAAAATCTTTCATGTATTAATCTCAAAAAGTAACATACATTAGCTCTATCTCACTATTGGGTATGTGCCCTTAACATTACCCCCATGAAGATTCATTTTGGTGTCATTTTGGAAGGTTTTCTGGTGAGTCTGTAAAAATGGCGTAAAACGCGGACAAAATTGTTCACAGCTGTGACGTTTGAGTGATAAATGCTTCAAGGGGTCTTCCCCATGCTGTTGCCATGTCATTTGAGCACTCTTCTGAGACTTTTGTGCCATTTTTAGGGTTTCTACATGCTGCCGGGGGTCATTTCACAAAAATACTCGGGTCTACCATAGGATAACATTGGGCTCGGTGCTCGGGCCGAGTACACGAGTATCTTGGGATGCTCGGCCCGAGCCTCGAGCACCCGAGCTTTTTAGTACTCGCTCATCACTAATGGCTACTTTACTATACCTAGACACCACTTCTATGTCTACAGGTGCCGCTATTCTCAGGGGTGTGTGTTTGTGTGCGTGTGTGTGTGTGTGTGTGTTCTGGACATGGTGGTCTGCCTATTCGATGTATTGTTTATCTTATCTGAAGCTCTTCGATACCAAGGTTTGGGGGGAGGTGGGTCTGGAATCCATCTAACCTCTGTGCTTACCTGGGGGATGGGACAGTCTTTGAAAACTTGGCGAGAAGGAAGAGGATTGATCCTCTGGGAGGGAAAAGCTGAGGCTGCGGCCAGAATGCCAGAGAGACTGAGACACTCCCATTTACCTGGAAAAGGACGGCTGCAGGATTGTGACTCATCCCTAGGACATTTATGCCATTACTGGAATATTTTAGCCTCTGTGTGGTGGATGATTTGATGGTCATTCTGTATTGCATGGAATAAATATGCTTTGGATTATTCACTCATCTCTCGCTCTGTTGATTGCGTGATATGGGAGAAGGACCCAGTGACAATATATTATATATTTTTTTTTTTTTATCTCCCCTATCACACACTCACTTTCCTCACACTTCATCTGTGAAACCATTGTCCCCATTACTTTCTCTCCATTGTCAAGTGCTAATGGCTCGTTGTGACAAGCAGGAGACTAAAAGGTACCATCACACTAAGCGACGCTCCAGCAATCCGACCTGGCAGGGATTGCTGGAGCGTTGCTACATGGTCGCTGGTGACCTGTCAAACAGGCAGATCTGCCACCAGCCACCCGTGTAACGACGCTATGCTTCGTAACCATAGTACACATTGGGTTACTAAGCAAAGTGCTTTGCTTATAGTTACCCGATGTGTACCTTGGCTACGTGTGCAGGGAGCCGGTTTCTACAAGCTGTGGACGCTGGTAACCAAGGTAAATATCGGGTAACCAAGCAAAGCGCTTTGCTTGGTTACCTGATGTGTACCTTGGTTACCAGCGTCCGCAGAAGCCGGCTCCCTGCCCATTCAGATCGTTGCTCTCTCGCTGTCAAACACAGCGATGTGTGCTTCACAGCAGGAGAGCAACGACCAAAAAATGGTCCAGGACATTCAGCAACGAACGGCGACCTCACAGCAGGGGCCAGGTCGTTGCTGGATGTCACACACAGCGACATCGCTGTTACGTCACAAAAAACATGACTCAGCAGCAATGTTGCTTAGTGAGATGTGACCTTAACAGGACCTCCAGGTCTGCTAAGTACAGAAGTCTATTTTGTCCCTACCTAAAAGTCAGTTTTGCACTAACACACCTAACACCTTCCTGTAACCAGTGCAGAGGGTGAGGAGGTGATCAGAGTTCTTTACCACTTGTCAGTGGTGGCTTGGATTGTATCTGCCATTCTACTCCAGCTGCAATGATGATTCACACACCCAACCCTTAGTGCACACAAAACAAGCTGGAAAGAGATTTCACAAGGGCAAGAAGTGTGCGATATATTTTTTTTTTTTTTTTACTGTAGTTCAGCAAAGATTTGCAGAATGGTTTACCGGCATCCATGTGGTTTGTGGCAGCCAGGTAAGGGCAATGCAAACTTCCTTCAACAACAATTGATTGATGGGATCATCTGCACCTCTTGACCCCTGTAAGGTTGCTATACATGTTGTGCATGACGTGTGAGGCCTGGAGGCTACACGTTTCAATGGCGTCCCATGAGATGCCGGCCAAGTAAATTTGCATTGCCCTCATCTGACTGCTCAGGAGCACAAACTGGAACATCGGGACCAGAGTCTAGCAAATCATTTGCACTAGGCTCCATCATGATGAAATTATATCACTCAGCGACCTGAAAGCAAAATATCTACAGCAATTAATATTAATTCAGGATCGCAGGAAAGTATGCAGATAAAAGTCTGTACAAGGACATCATTACATACATGGGGCACGGTTTCCTTTTTCTGTATCCCTTACTAGATGTGTAGAATGTAAGCTCTACGTACAAGGGAGAGCGGCCGAGTCTTATGTACACATCGGAGGGCAGATTGGGAGACATTCCTCGA
This sequence comes from Anomaloglossus baeobatrachus, assembly GCF_048569485.1. NCBI lineage: Eukaryota > Metazoa > Chordata > Amphibia > Anura > Aromobatidae > Anomaloglossus > Anomaloglossus baeobatrachus. The sequence continues at coordinate 872,324,448 of NC_134353.1, read as the reverse complement.
TTACATACATGTCCACATGATTAGTGGCTCTGTGCAGATACCAAATATTATAGAAAATAATCACAAATATCCTATAAAGAGTTCATAATAAATGTTGACGGAAGAAGAGGTCTCCAAATTTAAGAGAAATGGATTCCTTCCGCATTGAACCCATGAAGTAATCTGTAAGACAAAAAAATATATAGATACATTTAGATAAAATTCAAAAAGTACAAGAAGTTTCCATCTGATTCTTGTGAAGTCACCTGATAAAGTCATCGATGTCCATAGTACGGGCTCGCTTATCAATAAATCCGGTGTCTGCGAGGATCTTGGCAATTTTCTCGGCCATGCTAAAGTTTTCTGGAATTGGCTGTCAGAAAGTGAGAGTTTACGTTACAATGTGGAAGGTCTCTGTATAGATAAATGTTGCAGCACATTTCTCACGGTCCTCGGACAAGTCCACATTACACACTACATTACCGACACCTATGTCTGCAATAAAATTAATTGTGCAGCATTGCGTGTGTCCCCATATTACAACTCCCTGTTATATGGCAACCTGAGCTCACCACATGGACGGACCAAAGTTGCCTGTACCCATTAGATATTTAAACTCAAAGCTGGAGAGAAGGGTTTAATGCCGCGCTGTCGTCAAAAAGGATAAAGAAATTGTTGATTAATAATTATTTTATTACATAGGTATACGCGTTTCGAGGTACAGGACCTCTTCAGGACCAAAAAAAAATCTTTGGTCCTGAAGAGGTCCTGTACCTCGAAACGCATATACCTATGGAATAAAATAATTATTAATCAACAATTTTTCATCTGTTTGGCGACGGCGCGGCATTAACTCCTTCTCTCCAGCTTTGAAGATTCGACTACGTGAGGCTGCGGCAGCCACCATTATTTGTATGCTATCTCTGGTGGTTGTGACCCTCACAACCACATAAGGTGAGTGTATACTATTACACACTGCCCTTTTATATACTGGTAAGACCCCATTTGTGCTCTCTTTTTCCTAGTCTGTATCATTACATATTTATGGCAGGTTAAGTCAGTTTTGACAGGATCTAATCCAAAAAGTCTATTGTGTGCGCGGACGGCCCCAACAAGGTAAAACAAATGCCGGACAGACGAATTTTAATCTGGTGACATCATGTAAGATAAGGAAGGTGTGCACGGTGCCCGCTCTCCTATAGAAACAATACAAGATGTGAGTGATTATAGAAACTCGGGGAATCCGATCAAAATGGCATTTATAGAGGAGCAAGACTAGTCCATGTCACCGCTGCCTGGGCACAATTATGTCAAATATGGCTGGACTCCCCCTGCCAAATGTTTGGTGATCTGGATCCTGTCTAATCCTAAATTTTCTAGACACTTAAAAAATAAGAATTAGAAATTGGAAGCACGCAATGCTCATTGCCACGAGGTGATGTGACAAAATGTGACACCCCAGGGGTAATGTTCTGCATATTACCACCTACAGTGTTGTGCAGGGAGCAGTGTATCCTATAGTTCTTCTCCAGCAGCTCCTGAACCGCACTGGATCTGCGAAAAACAAAAAACAATAAGGTCACCCCATTTTACAAACTACACTCAATGAAATCATCCAGGGTGCAGTGAGCATATTGACGCCACAGGTGTGCACAGACTTTTCTACCATTGGGTGGTGAAGAAAAAATAATTACATTTTTTACTACAATAATTTTATTTTATCCCAGATTTTACATTTTCACAAGGGGAAATGGTTAAGAATGGCACCAAAACGTGTCACAATTTTTGCTGAGCGTGGCTACATCCCATACGTGGCTGTACAGAACTGCATGTGAGGGAGGGAACAAGCGCTATTTGATTCTTGGAGCACAGATTTTCCTAGAGTAGTTTGTGGACTCCATATACAGAATAGCAGAATACCCCTCAAGTGACCCCATTTTTATAATGACACCCCTCTGTACTTATCCACAGGTGTAGCGACTATTTTGACTTCATAGCAGTTTTCCCAGAAACAAGCAGAAATGGATGTTGAGGAGTGAAAATTGCAAATCTGTATTTGTAGTGCCCAGTACATTGTAGTGCCCGTAGATTGTGCCCAGCTCGTGCTCTCGGAGACAAACACGTGGTAAATTAAGCAACCTCTCCATCACTACTACAAATGTCTATTTTCCACTGACTGAGCGCTACGTTGGTTTGTTTTTTGCAGGACGAGATGACCTTTTAAGGGATGAAATAATTATACACACGTGGTCAAAATTGTTGGTACCCCTCTCTTTCAAGCCACACATCCAAGCCCTCTTCACCTCCTGCCGCCCCCTACTCAAAAATATTTCCCAGATCAGTACATTCCTTTCTCAAGAAGCTGCGAAAATCCTAGTACATGCCCTTATTATTATCTCCCGCCTGAGTTATTGCAACCTCCTGGTCTGTGGCCTCCCTTCTAACAGTCTTGTACCCCTACAATCTATTCTAAACTATGCTGCCCGACTGATCCACCTGTCCCCCCACTACTCCCTGACCTCTCCTCTCTGCCAATCCCTTCCCTGGCTGCCTATTGCCCAACGACTCCAGTTCAAAACCAAACCATGACCTACAAAGCCATCCACAATCTGCCTCCTCCCTACATCTGTGACCTAGTCTCCCGGTACTTACCTTCCCCTCTCATCTCCTCTTCCCACCATCTCATCCAAGATTTCTCCCGTGCCTCCCCCATACTCTGGAATGCTTTGCCACAACATAGACTCTCGCCTACCTTGACAAGCTTCAAAAAAAACCAAACCTGAAGACCCACCTCTTCCGACAAGCCTACAACCTGCCAAAACACTCAATCTGATACAGCGCCGCACGACCATCTCTACCCTGACCTACTGTATGCTCACCCAGCCCTTGTAGACTGTGAGCCTTTGTGGGCAGGGTCCTCTCTCCTCCTGTACCAGTCTGTGCCTTGTATTGTTTATGAATATTGTACTCGTCCCTATTATGTATACCCCTTTCACATGTAAAGCGCCATGGAATAAATGGCGCAATAATAATAATAGTTTAATGAAAGAAAAAACGACAATGGTCACAGAAATAATTTTAATCTGACAGACGTAATGAAAAAAAAAAAATCTATGAAAACGAACAAATGAAAGTCAGACATTGCTGCTTTTCTGCTTCTACAGAATTTTTTAAAAAATAAAAAACTCATGTATCAGGCCTGGACAGAAATGATGGCGCCCTCCTCCTCCTCCTTAACTTAATATTTGGTTACACAACCTTTTGAGGCAATCACTGCAATGAAACGACTCCTGTAACTGTCAATGAGACTTCTGCGCCTCTCGACAGGTATTTTGGCCGCTCCTCAAGAGCAAACTGCTCCAATTGTCTCGTGTTTGAAGGTTGCCTTTTCCAGACGTTTCAGCTCTTTCCAAAGATGCTCAATAGGATTTAGGTCAGGGCTCATAGAAGGCCACTTCAGAATAGTCCAATGTTTTCCTCTTAGCCATTCTTGGGTGTTTTAGCTGTGTTTTGGGTCATTATCCTGTTGCAAGACCCATGACCTGCGACTGAGACCAAGTTTTCTGACACTGGGCAGCACATTTCTCTCTAGAATCCCTTGATAATCTTGAGATTTCATTGTACCCTGCACAGATTCAAGACACCCTATGCCAGATGAAGCAAAGTAGCCCCAGAACATAACAGCTTCCTCCATGTTTCACAGTAGGGACAGTGTTCTTTTCTTGATATGCTTCATTTTTCCGTCCGTGAACATAGAGCTCATGTGCCTTGCCATAAAGTTCCACTTTTGTCTCATCTGTCCATAGGACATTTTCCAGAAGCTTTGTGGCTTGTCAATATTGAGTTTGGCAAATTCCAGTCTGGCTTTTTTATAATTTTTTTTTTTTTTCAACAATGGCATCCTCCTACAGTCCCATGGATCTTAAATTTCTGAATAATATGTGCAACTATAGTCACAGGAATATCAAGCTGCTTGGAGATGGTCCAACCTTTACCCTTAACATGATTGTCTATAATTTTCTTTCTAGTCTCCTCAAACAACTCTTTCTTTTGCTTCCTCTGGTTCATGTTGAGTGTGATACACACCATGTCACCAAACAACACAGTGAGTAATTGTAGCCCTGTATACAGGTCCAATGACTGATTACAAGATTGTAGACACCTGTGATACTAATTAGTGGACACACCTTGATTTAACGTTCTTTTTGTCACATTATTTTCAGGGGTACCATCATTTCTGTCCAGGCCGGTTTCATGAGTTATTTTTTCAAAAATGTTATGGAAGCATGGCTGAAAAGCAATGTCTGACTTTCATTTGTTCATTTTCATTGATTTTTAATGTGTTACTTTTGTCAGATTCTAGTTATTTCTGTGACCATTGTCTGTTTTCCTTTCATTTAACGAGGGGTACCAACAACTTTGACCATGTGTGTATTTGACTTTTTGGCCACGTTTTATTCCATGTCTTTTACGGCAGTTTGAGGAAAAAGCCTAATTTTTGGCATGCTTTTTTTATGCTGTTAACTGAAGGGGTTAACTAGTGTGACAGATTTATATATCAGGTCCGTTTGGGACGTGGCAATACCAAATAGAACTTTTCTCATGTTTATTTCTACACATATATACTTGTTAATTGGTGTATTTTCCATTTTTGGGGCATATTTTGCAAATATTTTTACAAATTATTTTTTTTTTCTTACACTTAGTCCCCCCCTAAAGGACATTCATTTTTAGTAGTCTGATCGTTGCTATAATAAACTGTAATGAACAAGCATGGCAATGAAATTACACCTGTCAGTATGACACTGACAGAAAGCCTCTTAGACCATGCTCCTGGCATGGTCTCACAGGCCACAGTAGCCAGCAACAAAAGGTCATTAGTTGACCTCAGGTTACCATGGCAACGATCGGAACCTCATGATCACATTTTGGGGTACTGATCAGGTGGATGAGGGAGCACACTCCCTCTTCTAGCCTTGTAAATGCTGCAATTGCTATTGATTGCTTCATTTAGCGGTATAAACCGGTAGGGGTGGTGCAGTGACCGGCTCGGTCTTTGTTTCCCAAAACTCGGCTGTCACTTAATCCAAGCTCCTGATGGTGATCACGTGCGCACAACTCATGTGCCCGCACGATCCCCAGCACGTACCGCTACGTCCATTTTTAGTAATGCACTGTAGAATAGGAGGTACCATTAAGCCCAATGTTAGGAAGGGTTTTAAAGGCAACAATCAGCACAAAATGACTCCGTGCAACGTTGTCATGGTCAAGCAGTTCAGTCACCTTCTCAGGGTGGTTATAAAAGAAAAAAAAATAAAACTAAAAAGTAAGTTTAACACTAGAAGTCCCAGAAAGGGGTCATTTAACATTTCTACCTTTGGAACCCAGAGACGGGTCGAATGACATTCTTTTGTTTACACTCTCTTACAAGACCTTTGTTGAGGTGGATCAACACAATTGCCCCCTGCAGATTCCTCAATGGCCACATTTACAAATGAAAGGATGCTAATTGGAGCCATCAGAGTTGTCAGTTTGGACTAAAGGTGGTGTCACACATAGCGACGCAGCAGCAATCACGACCAGCGATCTGACCTGATCAGGATCGCTGCTGCGTTGTTACATGGTCGCTGGTGAGCTGTCAAACAGGCAGATCTCACCAGCGACCAGCCCCCAGTGACGCGTGGAAGCGTAACTAAGGTAAATATCGGGTAACCAAGGAAAGCACTTCTCTTGGTTACCCGATATTTACCTTAGTTACTAGCGTCCGCCGCTCTCACGCTGCCAGTGCCGGCTCCCTGTCCCCTGGACTCCTAGCCAGAGTACACATCGGGTTAATTACCCGATGTGTACTCCAGCTACGTGTGCAGGGAGCCGGCACTGGCAGCGTGAGAGCGGCGGACGCTAGTAACTAAGGTAAATATCGGGTAACCAAGGAAAGGGCTTCCCTTGGTTACCCGATGTTTACAGCTTACCGCAGGCTGCCAGACGCCGGCTCCCTGCTCGCTTCAGTTCAACGCTCTCTCGCTGTCACACACAGCGATGTGTGCTTCAGAGCGGGAGAGCAATGTCCAAAAAATGAAGCAGGACATTCAGCAACGACCGGCGACCTCACAGCAGGGGCCAGCTCGTTGCTGGATGTCACACACAGCGACGTCGCTGCTACGTCACAGAAAATGGTGACTTAGCAGCGACGTCGTTGTCATCGCTATGTGTGACACCACCTTAAGGGTCATTTGACCCTCTTTTGGGACTTTAGGGGGGAGCTCGAAATTTCTGGGACTTCTAGTGTTAAAGAAGCACTTAGCTGCTCGGCCAATAAAAACGTGCACAGAGCGCTTTTTCTAGGTTTGAACAGTCATTTTGTGCTCACAGAGTCCCTGTAACATTTTACAGTCAGTGACATAACCCCTTTACAATTATATGCATCAGTGAATTGCATATAACACTTACTTGAATGCTGATGAAAGGATTTTGTTTTTCCTAACAAACGCAATTCGCACCAAACCGTCCCATTCCTAGAAACAAAGAATAGAATTTAATGGTCAGGCCAAGTAAAGACCTGACATAACACTAATGGGTACATGACTTTCCATCTTTCTCCACCCTCCCTTCTTCTTTGATTGACAGCTCTGGCTTCATAGAGTCAAAGGAAAGCGGAGTTTGATGGAAAACAAGCAGGGTGGAAGGTAGATATAAAGGTTTGGCCACCCATGATGCACTGAGTCCCTGGACTTGGTTTGAACAGTCATTCTTTGATTCCCTTTTGTAGATAGGAGATACTCTCCGAGAGTAATAGTATTCTGTGTAAATGGACATGTGGTTGGCCTTTCTATACAGGCTATTGCCCGACAGCAGAAGGGCTTACAGATGGCAGTGGCTTGGGGCTCGCTGATCCCGGCTACTGTCTACTAGGAGGATGATCCTTGTGTTACCACTAATCTTATAATATAGAATATTACCAGCACAACCTTTCCACCTTACCTGAAAGTTTATGGGAGGAGGAGGATTCCGAGGCTCTATTCTCACAACACTTGATTCCACTTTTGGAGGAGGTCTGAAGTTGTTCTTTCCTACCTGTAAATGGAAAATATAAGATAATGTTGTTAAGAAACATGTTGTTATCCTTCTTCCACGTGAACGATACAAAACACAGAAGATTGCACTGATTCAGAGACACTGAAAACATAAGATTCAAGCTCTAAAAAAACCCAATCCATAGAGGAGTAAAATGAATGGGCAAAGACACTCCGCAACCAAACGGCGCAGATTTAGCTGTCAGTTACCGACGTCTGTCCAAAGTCTGCCTGTCCGGTCTCGTTTAGGTAACGAAGAGTCATAAAAAGAGACAAGAAAAGCTGGTAGTAGTCAAAGGATTATAGTGCTACGGGTCGAGGATATTTAATGATAGCCCAAGGCTGAATGCTTTGTAATAATTTTATCCAGATCTCGAAGACCGAGTACAAGTTATACCTGGGCTGCCATTACTGTCCTGTTAGTGGTGGACTGAACTGCTGAATTACGTGTTCTGGAAGGGTTGAAAAATTCAGAATAAGTAATAAACAAAAAAAAGTGATCTGCACCGAGGAGACAACACTACCTTTACCTTCATCAGGTGGTCCACACGAGCCAGGAGCTGGGTGTTGATGGACAGGCGGCAGTACAGCTTGTCTCCAGGCTTAGCCACCAGCCGCATTGCAAACTCTCTCTGAAACATCAGCACCGCACATCTACAAGGAGAAAACCGGAAGAAAAGTCCGCAAAATGCAGCACTGGAAACAGAAGAGGCTCTGTACTGCTGGCTATACACTTACTAAACAGAATAATATTTATCCACTTATATACCGCCATTAATTCCACAGCATTTTACATACATCATCATCATCACTATCCCCATCGAGGCTCACAATCTAAATTCCCTATCAGTATGTCTTTGGGGTGTAGGAAAAAACTGGAGAACCTGAAGGAAACCCATGCAAACACAGGGAGAACATACCAAGGACACCATCTGCAAGGAGTTTGTAAGATTTGAAACAGGACCCCAGCGCTGCAAGACTGCAATGCTAACCACTGAGCCACCCTAGTAATTATCACATGGTGTAGTGCAGAAATGCTCACTATTAGGCTATGTGCCCACGGGAGATTAAACCTGCGGATTTATCTGTGGAAAATTTGCATATTTTCTGGATTTTCCAGATAAATCCGCAGGTTTTAGCATGTACAGACACTCCCCATGTTATCCTATGGGACATGGGCAGTGCTGTGTCCATGCTGCGGTATGTGCAGCTGCGGAATATGCTGCGGATGTCCTGCAGCCGCACTTAATTGCAGGTCAATTATTTCTGTGGAATTACCTGCGAAAATCCTGGCTCTCCATGAAGCTAGAGGCCGGGACTTCCACAGGTAAGCCGCACGAATGCCCGCAGGTTTTCTGCAGCTATTTCTCTGTACTACCGCAGCTAAAAAGCTGCGGATTCCGGTGAGCAGCTGCGGGAAACCTGCGGATATATCTGCAGGTACAAACTCCTGTGGGCACATAGCCTTAGTGATTGTGCAGACCACTGTATTTTTGGTCTGCGTTTGATCTGACAAAACATGTGAGAGGAAGAGAAAGCTCATGCATAATAGATGCGCACACCAACAATGCAAACACAATATGAAATGATATTCTTAATTATATGACAATTTTATTAATCCAAAAGACACACCAATTACAATTAAAATCATTTAAAATCAAATACACATAAAGCGACCCCTCAAGAGATGTTTAAACACCATTAATATAGTAATAATCAGAGGATGAATAATCCATTATACAATAAATCCCACTGTCTAAACATATAATTTTTCCTTGCAGATTTGGTGCAGAACATAATCTGCAGCGTGTCAATTAGTGTATTTTTGCCTCCATTTTTCAGCCCTTCCACCCATTGACTTCAATATAGAAAACGCATGCAAAAAAGCGCACCAAAAATGCACTTGGTTTTTGGTGTGTTTTTCAGCCAGAAGATGCAGATTTGGTGCAGAAAACTTCTGCACCAAATACTAAGGGTATGTGCCCACGATCAGGACTCACTGCGTCCTGGAAGCAGTGGGTCCTGACCTGCGGGGCCGCGAGTCTCCTCCGCAGGAGAAAGCAGGAGACCGCAGCTGCTCGTACCCATGATCAAGGTTCAGTGCGCTGCTTGTGTTCTCCCTACGGAGGACGCATGCGATTACGCAGCAAACAATTGACATGCTGCGGTCTGGAAACATGAACTGCAGGTCAGTGTTTGCTGTGGAAAAAACAAGCACAGTGGGCACGGGATTTCTAGAAATCCATCCTCTATGCTTGTACTGTACAATGCAGCGTTTTGGACACAACTGAATCATGCAACATCCAAAACGAATTGCAAACACTGATTGTGGGTACGCAGCTTAAGTGAGCACACATAGCATTACACCTCTGTATGCACTTACCCCAATACTATATAGCAGCCATTTAAAGCATGGAAGGAACAGAGACACTTAAAGAATAACTATTTTTGGCTCTGGTTATGGGGAACTGTTTGCTGTGATATCTATATGTTTCCGAATAGGGTTTGTGAGAAGAGTCCCCCTGTGATTATGGCACATCCAAATTGGACACTTTGGTCTATGTGATTTCTGCTTGTGAAATAACTCACCTGAAGAATGGTCTGTGAAGAAGCAGCTTGAAGACAAACGGAGAGGAAATCTACAGAAGACAATGATGGCAGTTATATAGATGGTGGATAGTGAATCCATGGAACGGCCTATAGGTGTATGGGGGAGCGGGGGATACTGTACCTGGTAAGGTAAATTGGCCACACACAGGTCAAAAAATGGCAGATCAGCCTTCAACACGTCACCGACCATGACCTGTAGTTTACTCGACACCGGCCTAGAGGATAGGAATAAAGGAGATACGTCAGTCCTAGGAGTCCAGCATGGGCCACAGACAGGTCCACTGCCCAGGTAATACAGATCACTCCAGAACCATCACCAAAAACTGTCCGGAAAATGTTCTGATTCATGGTAGACAAGACGTCGCTCTGAGACAAGACTGAAGACACAGAGAGGAGTAAAGTTGGAGGATGCGGCTCTCAGAAATAGGGGAGCGCACATCCACTGGTATCAGGCTGGCAGAACTAGAGTACAATAACCAGGAATTTACTGAAAATTGGCTTTTTTCTAAAATTAATTAACCTTATTACAGTCGTGGTATCGACTTCAAACCGATTTCTAAAGATTTAGCAATTATATAGTTTTGTTATTGTTAAAATTGCCCAATACTCCCCATCAGGAGGCCCCAAGCTGTCAGAGAACTACAACTCCCAGCCGGCAGACACAGCCGGCAGACACAGCCGGCAGACACAGCCGGCAGACACAGCCGGCAGACACAGCCGGCAGACACAGCCGGCAGACACAGCCGGCAGACACAGCCGGCAGACAGTGTTAGTTTTGCATCAACAGGAGAGGCTGCAGGAATCGTCTCTCACGTGCAGAATACGCCATCTAGTGGCTTCATGAAGAATCAATAAAGCAAAATAAAATGTCTTATGATCGATAAATCAATAACAAAAACACAAACATTCTATGAAAGCAACAAATTAACCCCTTCCCAATCTGGCAATTTTCCAATTTTTTGTGCTTTCATTTTTTCCCTCCCATTGCTCCAAAATCCAATAACATGTTATTTTCAATCGACAGTAGTATAAGGGCCTGTTTGTTTGAGGGCAGATTTATAGTTTTGAAGGATATTACTCATTTTTAACAATGTGCTGGAAGATGGGAAAAAACCCCTCCAAGCAGTAATGGCGGCAGTCATGTACCCATGGGGGTTACGTAAGGCCTTTACCTCGGCTTACTCGTGAAAAATTCCATTGTCACTTTGTTTCTAGGGTCTGACTTTACTTTTTAAGGGCTGATTTTCCTGTACTTTTTTCATTTTTACATTGAAAGAGCTGTGTCAGGGCTGACATTTTTACTAATACAATTTTTGGGGTACATACGTTTTATAGCTTTTTTTTTTTTTTTTTTTTTTTAAGTGTTGCGGTGACTTAAAAAATGCAAATCTGGCGTTTTTAATTTATTTTTCCTCTTTACTTCTTTTACTGGTTTTGTTAAATAGTTTTCTATTCTGCTAGATCAGATATGTATAGACATGGCAAGACGAAATAGGTTTACTATTTATAGTTTCGGTATCTTTAATATTTAATATTAATTTTAGATATATTTGTTATTAAGCTCATTTTTTAGTCCCTTGAATTTGCAATTGTTTGTACTATAAAATGCAACGTATAATAAGAATGACAGTCTCATGAATAACTACAATACACATACAGCTGCACACTGAAATGCTAACAATGAATAAGGGAACTCTGGTACTGCATTACTGCTATAGGAATATTTTGATGAAAAAAATAAAAATGTCTCTTTCGTTTCATTGGGGGACACAGGACCATGGGTGTATGCTGCTGTGACTAGGAGGCTGACACTAAGTAGACAAAAAAGGTTAGCTCCTCCCCAGCAGTATACACCCCGAGCCGGAGGACGACTTAAATCAGTTTTTTGCTTAGTGTCGTAGGAGGCTGATGTGGGCCCTCTCGGCTCCCCTCAGCCATTTGATTTTTGCGTTCTTTCCTTTTTTTTTCGGCGCCGCTCATCACTCTCATACCTGTCTTCTCGATTCTGCAGGTATCTTCTTCATCACTCATCCTCTGCAGCCCTGTGGGTACCACTCCCCAGGGTCGCAGAGGCTTGAGACGTCGGGCCCTCTCCCCCGTCCATCCCCGTGGTACCACTCCCGGGTTTGCACGTGGGGCAGAACCTTCATGGGCACCCCTGATCCACCCTGCGGTATTACCCCAAAGGGTGCACAGGGACATGCAGCAGGGACTGGACCTCTGCAGCGCGTCTGGAATCTGTTGGGGCCCGCATCGCTGCCTTCTCTTGCAGGGGGGCTCCTTTCCCCCCTCCTGACGTCCACTTCCCTGCCTCTCCACGCTGCCTCCCTGGAGCCCGCAGTCTTCCATGAGGTGGGCGCTGCACACAGGCAAGGGCAGAGTGCCCTGCCTGCACCACATTCATCGCTGGGCCCAGCGCCACCGAGATCAGGTAGGACCGACCTTCTCCTACCTTCTTCCCTCGGCTGCTGCAAAATTTAGGCCCCGGTCTCGGCCTAGTCGCCCTGCGTCCCAGCCACGCCCCCCCCCCCGCTGCAGCGCTATTGGCCACCGAACATCAGGCCCAGTCTCCTCCCACCGCTCAGCCTCCTGGCTTACAGTGTGGGCAGTGGATGCCCCGTTTTTTCGCGCTCCAACGCGGCTCCTCCCCCAGCCTCCCTCGCTTAGCCTGCTCCTGGTCTCCTGAGGCTGCAGCGCGCCGGCGTTTCCCACAGTGTGGGCGGTGGATGCCCCGTTTCCCACCCTCACACGGCCCCTCCCCCAGCCAACTCCAGTGTCCCATCGCCATTTTGCCCACACAGGCAGATTCGCTGTAATCTGTCAGTTATGTGGCTGTAAGCAGAGTGTAAAAGATCTCTAATCACACAGGATCGATATCATGTGAATGGACAACTCACGATATAATACATGTAGAATTCACAAATTAGGTGAAAAATCTCAGTTTTATGTGGTTTTTAACCCCAATTCAGTAAAGTAAAAAAAAAAAAAAAAAAAAAAAAAAAAAAGATTTATTTCCAGATTTCATGATTCACTTTCAGCATGTCTGTAACACCGTTCTGCGGTGCGTCGGCCAAGATGCCGCCTCCTGTTGGATTCTGCAGGTCTCTGGGTATCATTAGGATTTAATTGCCCTAATGTTGGTCCTTGATTCTCTCATATTGTTAAATAGACAGAATCTGACAGGAACTGTATTACCAGGAACGCCCTCAGGGGAAGGCTACTGCTCCTAGCAAACAAGTAGATATGCTTAGTACCAGACAACCCCTTTAGATCATATATCTGTGGGGCCTCAACCCTGTCTTTTCCTAACAATGACGCAGCAGCGCCCTGATTTCCCTGGCTCCGGCGTGACCGGGATCCCTCTCTCTCGACTGGTAGGCAGCACACAGGATCTGGGAACGATTTGCTCCTACGGAGATAGTCCTCATGTATGAGCGACAGTTTAGTTGTTCTCCTGTCTCCGGCCTAGCAGTCCCAGCGAGAGTACCTTTGCATAATCCTCCTCCGCCCGACCCAAACAGTTTCCCGTGCCTTGGTGTAGTTCTCCTAGGTCAGGATGTCCAGCTATGCTCTGGCTGCTCTGCAGACCCGTAGCAGCCACAGGACTCCTCTCCCGACGCCTCAGATGCCGCCACGCAGTCTCCGATCCTGCAGGGCCCTGCGTTCCGCCCCCTCCCGGCTAGTTGGCGCCCCTGTCGCAGTCTGTAGGTTCCCTCTCTGAGGTCTCTCGGACCATCGCGCAAGCTGTGCGTCGCCTGCCGTCGCGCGTTCAGCCCTCCACAGGCCTAGCGCAGTCTCCTCAGTAGGAAGTGAGCTCCGGCCCACGGTCCTCTGCTACTCGGAAGCGGACCCGCCAGGTCTCGTCTTCAGCGCCTTCCCAGGCTTCACCCTCATCCCCTTCCCAGGCTTCACCCTCATCCCCAGGTCCAGACTACCACTCCTTCCTGGAGTCCTCCGACCTCCCGGGTGATGATTCAGATGTAGCACCTCTGCTGGATTCCGTACAAGCGGCTGATGTTCGGCGCATGGTGGATAGCCTGGTAGAAGCGGTGAATCAGGATGCATATGATGTGGTCCTGTGGGAACATTGAAGATTACTGGAGGGCAGTACTAGATTTGGTTAGACAAGTTTTCAATATCCGTCTACAGCCAAGACCTATTATATGTATCCTGGGTCTACTGGAGGGGGGGGTGGACTTGAGTTCGCCGGTAATGGTCGGTATTACACGTCTCTTGTACCAGGCTAGGAAACTGTTGGCCTACCACTGGTTGGACCCAGCGCCTCCGGTCATCGGGGATTTTAGGGAAAGAGTAAACGCTATACTTCGACTGGAGAGAGGAGTATACCTTAAAAGAAATGCATTGAAAAAGTTCTATAAGATCTGGGGGGCATGGTTGGATACCCCAGGCCTTCCCTCCTCGGCGTTACTGCAGGACAGTGCGAGCGACCAGGTCCTTCTCCTTCTGACCGGTTAACAAATTTCCTCAAATAGGGTGATATGCGTACTGCTGGAAGGTGTGTGCATGTATGTGTGTGTGCATGTATATGTGTGTGCATGTATATGTGTGTGCGTGCGTGCGTGTATGTATATGTGTATATATATATAATGTCATAATGATGCTGGGTAAGCTATACTATGGAGAATATATTGGGAAATAATATGCACTTTGAGACCCATATTGAAATGAGACGTGGACTGCGGGTGCATTGTTTATTATGTTATTTGTGTGGTTTTTCTTATTGACTAAAGGTTTTTTCCCTTTCTGTGATATTTCTATGGAGGGAATTATTTTATGTGTTGTATAATTTTGATGTTAAATAAAAATGAACCTGATTTAAAAAAAAGAAGCGGTGAATCAGTCTCTGAGGATACAGGTAGATCCCGTCTCTTTTTAGAGCACCCGTGTCCCCTTTCAGCGGACGAGGCGAGTCAATAACGCATTCAGTGGACATCATGAGTTCGCTGAGTTACGAAGCAACCACAGGCAACAGCCAGTCACGGTATGTACCGGCGGGAAGTCCATTATTTTACATTATCCCTTCTCTGAAGGGCTCCAAGAAGAATGGGCAGACTCCCCTGTGGTCAGCCCGCCAGCTCCCGCCGTACTTCTCACTCCTAACAGTGCGTCTCTCAGGGACTCCGCAGACCGTACCATTCACAGGTGGGCCCGCTCTGCCTTCGAGCCATCAGGAACTTCCCCTTCCCTTGGTTGGGTTGCGAAGCCGCTATGTCCTGGATGGACATGCTGCGCAGGGACTCTGTGCCTTCTCTGCCATTCCGGAACTGGCTAACATCCCTTCGCAGATCACACTCGCGGGTGAGTACCTTCGCTACGCAGCCCTGGCGCCTGCCAATGGAGCGGCCCAGGTCCCTGCAACAGTGTAGCTATCCGCTGAGCCCTCAGGCTCAGGACCTGGAACGCGGATCTGGCTCTGAGGGTAGCTGGCTTCCCCTCCGTCTTAGGGGAGTGCCTTTTAGGACCTAGGCTAGTCCAACTGATCTCCTAGGCTACGGGAGAAAAGTGTACTCTTCTTCCCTATTTTCGGCCCACGCCGTCCGGAACGCCCCATCCTCAAAAAACATCCTCCCCTCGGAGGGACAAGGGGCCCCCGTCTTTTATGCCCAATCCCTCCTGGCGTTCGCGTCCCCACTAGTCCACGTCCAGGTCTCAGCGCCGCTTATCCAAAAGGACTTCCGGTCTGCGGACAGCTGCGCCAGTCTAGTGGGGGGCTTCTGTCCCCCTCCAGCAGATCTACCTCCCATTAGACGCAGATCCTCGGTCAGAGAGATCAGTCTCAGACTACGAAATAGATTCGATTCATTGCCACAAGACGTTTTTTCCGTTCTCGCCCTCCTGAGTCTCCTGTGCGTGGGCGCGGGTTCCTCCCCTCCATGGAGTCGTTCCTCCACTCTGGACTTGTAGCAACAGTCCCGCCATCAGAACTTTTCCAGCGTTTTTTATTGCAGTCTCTTGTGGTCCCCAAGAGGGTCGGCTCACTCCGCCCCCTCCTCGACCCGGAGTTTTTTCTAGCAGGTCCGTGAGACCTCGAGCATTTTGCATGGAGTTCCTCCGCTCAGTGTTCACATCCATGGATGTCACTGGACATTCAAGACGCCTTCCTGGCAGGTAGTCCTCGCTTCAAGCAAATGGTCCCTCAACAGGGAAAGCCTCAACCAGATCGGCGGCAGATAAAGGACTCCGAAGGTGGTCCTAATGACCTCCCGATTCGACTGGCAGGTTCCATGGTTCATCGCGGGCTACCACGACCACCTGCCGCTAGGGGTCGACGTGTGGACCCAGTGCAGGCCCCGTACTTCTTTCCACTGCGGCCCCTGATCCCGAAGGTTCTTAAGAACATCAGGGCGGCAGGATTTTCAGCCATTCTAATGGCTCCAGAGGGGCCCAGACTAGCATGGTT